>NW_009235247.1:0-8868 GCF_000690835.1 Fulmarus glacialis
TCTTATGAATTTAAATTTATGTGTGTCTTAAAAACCTTTAAAAATTTAACTTGTTTCTGTTTAGGATGTTAGTTCAGATTCAAATGCAGAAAAACTTGCTTTGAAATACTGTCCTCAAGTTGTTTTAAGTAATCAATCATTATTTACTTTACTGAATAATCATGGACTAAACTACAAGGAACAATGGGAACTTCCAGTTTGTATTAAAATGATCCCTGTTGCAGGTATAGTATGTTTTTGTTATAAAATTACATTTATGTCCATGAAGACCTTTATATATTCTCATAATCCTTTTAGAGCTGACTGAAAAACAGGAAATTAGAAAATTCAATAAAACCAACTGCAGGAAGGTAGAAGGTAGTCTAGGTAGAAGTTCAGTTCACACAATAATAGAAAAGTTTAATTTTGGTTTTCTTTAAAAAAGGAAGAAGCTAAGGTTAATGAAAATCACAATTGTAATTATAAGCTCAGATTTTTACCTTTTCTGAAGAAGTAGCACTCTAGAATGCAGCTGTAAGAAAATAGTTTCTCTTAAGTACTTCCATGTTTTTAATTTAATGAATCAATCAAAGTAATAACATCTAACTTATTTAGTTCACACATCTTAAAGGGCAAAAATCTGAAGTTAATAGTTTTCAGCTGTCTTCTGGTGAGGAGTCAGGGACCTTTATGTTGTAAAGAAAAATGTTGCCTTTAATCGAAGTTATCGTAAAAAATGAACTTTAAAAAAATCCATTGCTATAGTTTGTCCTCTGTTTTCAAGGAGGAAAGGTGATAGCAATGTCATTTTATAATTTTGTACACCTTGTTCCACCTTGTTACTGAGAATAGTAACAACCTCTAGGGGTATCACCATTAACGTTGAATTTGGACATACAGCTGTTTTCCACTTGGACGAAAAAAAAAAGAAAAAAAAATCAGATAAATGTCCTTTTGCTTTTCAAAACTGTAAGCTCTGCTCCTTGGAAACAAAACAAATGCATGAAGCTGTTAAAATTATCAAGTTAATTGATTTCAATAAGTTTTCAACGCTTTTTTTTTTTTAATACACTAGGGGTTTTTTCATGATGGGTATTTATAATGGTTATTGTCTTGGAACGTCCACGTTGTGTGCATTTCACACAAATTTGTATAGCAGACTTCTGGATAGTAGTAAATAAGCTGTCAAATATCTGCAAATCTTACAGATTTTACACTTTCCTACATGAAATTAAATTACTTTACTGTAAAGATATGCCTGACTACTTTTGTATCAGCTTTCTGTTTTTTAAATTTAATTTTTAGATCTAAAGTTAACACCTAAAGGGTGTTCAGAATATGTTAGCAACATACACTGTTTCTTGAAGGGTTTCTCCTCTCCTTCCTTTTCCACCTTCCCCGTAACCCGCCTCTTGCATTAATGATACTTTTTTCATCCACAGATACTTTTTTCTCAAAAACAGTGATACTATGTTCACCATGTGCCTCTGCTTTCTGTATAATATTGGGCAGGGTATTGCTGTTATTTTTGGATTAATCTATGAATGATTCATGTGTAAGTGTGTTAAGGTGTAAACAAAAGAGTGGGGCAGCAGAGCATGGACATAGTTACTGGTTAGAAGAAATATAAACTGCAGCCATCACTTTTGGGCAATGAGAATTTAGGAAAAAAAAAAAAATTGAGGTTCATCAAAGGAAGAAAAAAGATCTTTTTGGAAAACAGAATACATTTGATGATATAATGCAGTATAAGGAGTGATGAATCCTAGATTCTTATTTTACAAATCCTGTATTTAGAACTGCATTTAAAATACAATCGACTGTTAATGTGGTGTGTATTGCTGCTGCAGGATCCTAATAATTCACACTGTATCTGGACATACTTCTATTTTCTGTCGTTAATGAATGAGAGGATAGTTTTTCATTTCTTCTAGTGTGAATGTGGAATGGATTTGACCATAATTGGAAGTTGAAAGATTTATTATTTAAATTATACAATAATCTTTTTTCCTTTCATTTAATATGTACTCAGTCTCTTTCCGTTCTTGAAAAGGTAGCAGACCATCTAAAGTGGTTTATGTTGATTCACCCCTGCTGAGAAAGGAAATGACAGTGAGAGAGAGGAACCAAATCTTCCATGAAATTCCAATGGACTTCCTAGCAACTAAAATGTCTTATGTTTCCATTTCTGATGTATCGATGGACAAACCAGCTGAGGACAATCTGTTTCAGTGGGATGTATGTAGCTTCACCTTTTCTTAAAAACAAATAAACAAAATCAAAAACCTGTGTTATAATTCCTAAGTTACTTGTTCTGTGATAATGAAGGAAAAATTAGGTTTCCTGTTGGTAGTTTTTCTACTGCTGAGTTACGGACCTTCTGTTTTAAAATGTCTGTCTAGTTCCTTTAAATGCTTGTATTACATTGGCATCTCAACTTTAATGTTTACTTCATTAAAATGTATTTGATCAGTTTATTTACCTTGGAAAATTTTATGAACTTCATTTCTCTTTTGAAAGACCTTTCAACTCCCAGGACTTATGTTATTCCATATTAAACACAGGAATTTTTTTTCCATTTTCTGCCTCTCTATCCCAAGGGTCAAAATATGGATAGCAGACCATTTTTCATGTTTTCAATTTGACAATGTCTCATTTGTGATTAACGCATTCTATTTCTTGGTTTGTTTGATTATTTTTTTTTTTTAATATTGCTATTTTTCCCTCCCTGTGTTAAGATGTCTTCTGATACCTACCAGTGCAGGAAGATTCCTCTTCCAGATGACACAGGGATGGACTTTGATGATGATGTTACAGAACTGGAAACTTTTGGAGCAACTGTCAAGCTCTCAAGAACTTCTAAAATGGAAGATACTTTTCCTACAGTTAGTAACACTGCTAAAGTTTCATCACATGGCCTAAAAATGGGGGAAAAAAATACATCCACCATAAACAGTGGAGGTGAAGAAGAGAAAAACACCATTTCTGAGCAAGGAGTTTCAGCATGTGCCAGCATGCAGCTTCCATCATTAGATGGCGTTCTGTGCTTCAGCCTTGAAGAAAATTCATCTCATAAAAGCTTTAATTCAGAGGAGGTAGGACTGAACAAAGCACAGCATATCATGACCAAAGAAGTATCGGGCAATGAAACAGAATTAAATACTCTATCTAATGCTGTTAGTTACAAGAAAGAGTCTCATGCTGCACCAAAAAATGAGACTTGCACTTCTTTATGCAGTAGTGACACGGATGAAGAGCGTTTGATAATTGATACAGAATGTAAAAACACTGATTGTTGCAAAACAACTGTACCAAACGCTGTTTCTCATACCTCAGCAGAGACTACCAAATCGCCTTCCCCCACCCAGATTCCATTAGCAAGCATGACTGATTGCTCAGATATCATGGATCAGGGAAAAAATGCCTCCAGAAAGCCTACAAGAAAGTTGTCCAAAGAATTTGATCCTGTTGGACAGATTTTGAAAATGCAAACTGAACTTCTCAAGTCACCTTCCCAAAAAGCTCATGAGCAGCCAGTGGTGAGCTGTGATAATTCTAATGCTACGCCAGCCCATGTGTCTCAATCTCCAAAACCATTGGTGACCTCCAGCACAGAAACACTGCCAGCCCCTGCCTCAAATCCCAGTGGCTCCTCTAGAAATACCTGGACTTGGCTTTTTCAGGGAGTGCCAAAGAGTAAGTAATTGTGTTCATTGTGTAAGGAGTAAAATTTCAAATTTTCAGTAAAATTTAACAGAAAAACATTTTAACTCCTTCATCTGAAGAACATCCTAATAGTACCTCTGTTATACTTATTTAGAGATGTGACTTAATTTTTTTTTTTTTTTAAGAATATCTTCTCTGTGTCTTGCACATATAAGGGAGCATTTTGAGAGCTGTTTGTCCACACAGGTGAATGTAAAATATTGTTTTACTTTAGAGAAACAAAAAGTTGTTATACACAAGGTTTTTAAGCAAGGAAAATAAATCGTTTGGTAGTGAAATAAGTTACTTTTCCTCAGAAATTCAAATATTTGAGTAGTCTGGTCTGCAAAAATAGTTTCTTGTCAATCAAAAATAGAATTATTTTACATTTTCTGTAGAAGAAAAATATAATCAAATTATGCAATTAAAACTTGAAAGAAAACTTGAAATTTGGGTATCTATGTTCTGATACTCCCAGTTCAGTTGCTGTTTCTTGGCTCCTAGCAATCTGTTCCAGAAGACTAAGGAGGACACACTACAAGCCACCTCTCTAAGTTTTCAGGCATTTAGGTGGAAATCAAACCTACGCTACACCCAGACCTCAACCAAGAACTAGAAGTCTTGAAGATCCGAGGGACCATGACTTTGAGGTTTTTTCCACATGCCTGAGTTGCTTCTAAGTTCTGTACAACTGAAGTTAGAAGCACTTTATTGTGTTAGGTAAATTGACAGGAAACTGGGCACGTTGCATCAGGACAGATACTCTTTTTCTCAAATATTTAATTCCAATGAATCAGTGCTTTTCGGTGGGAAAACGTTTTGCTGGTATTTTCTGACTAGCTGTGCATTTGATCAGGTGGGAATTAATCTTAATTAATACTTAATCTGTAATGGAAACAGTTAACTAATTCTGGTTTAGTTGAAATTGTGTTATCACAGCCTACTTTTTTATTGATTTAACTGAATTTTAGTAGTCACTGAAAGACCATGTCTCCTCCCTCAGTTCGAAGGGTTGAGCAACATGGTACTCTTTCTATTTCTCCTTCTCTTAAAAAGCCAGAGTATGGAATTCAGGTGTTTGATAATAGAAATTTTTTTTTTTTTCAATAGAGGTAGTGAAACCAATATTGCTAAGATGCTGAAGAGTGACTGCGAAAGAATAGAAAGCATAATTCTACAAATTGAAAGTTCTATAGCAAGCTGATAAACCTTTATGCATGTCTTTTTTGCAGAAAGCCAGAATGAAGTTAAATATTTTACGAACAGAAAATTATTTCTGGTCACTCAGATGATAATATCTCACACAGTATACATTTATTCAAAGATGCACATAAACTCTAAATTTAATGTTAAGTGTATTTATTCATAGCACTACAGCAATACCTATTTGTAGTTGTAGTTTTGACACATATTTCCACATATCTGCAGGACAAAAACCAAAACTGGATAAATTTTCAATAAATAATCTTAAACAAGTTGGAGTTTGTTCTTGTTTATTTTTAATGTTTTGTTAAGGGTTGCAGGGATGTTTGTTAACCTACCTCAAAGCTACACTTGGAGATCTAGTAAGGGTTTCTTTTGATATACTAGTGTTGAAATTGAGGTTGAAGCAAACTCAATTTGGAACAGAAGCTTATGCTACCATCCAAACCTGAGGTTTGAGTTATTTCAGTAACTGATAAATGGATGGCGGCTCTCAGGAGGCCTTCACTGTAATAAAATTTTTGTCTCCTAAGTGACTGTAGCTTAAAAACCAGCCTTTGAACTCCATTTCTACAAGCATGGAGTCTCACAGCTCTGTTTGTGTAAGAAATAGAATGCTTAGGATAAAATATGCGGAATATTTAAAAATATACTCTTTAAAAGTTATAGTGGACATTTTCCAAATTTAATTTTTTTTTAATTGCATAAGTGACTTCTTGTGCCTAATGACACTGTTTTCACCCCAAAATCTGAGGAAACAAAAGAGATCCTATTTTAAAAAAAAAAAACACAACCGTAAAAAAAAAATCTACTGCAAGAGGAAAACAACTAATTAGCTTCACGGTAAAGAATGTGCAAGCTTGTCATTTTCTGTTTTGTTTATTTTCTATAGGAAAGCTGCCAAATGAACTTCAGATGCTTGAAGAAGACCCTTCAGAGTATAAAGCACCTCAGGATGGCAACCTTGTGTATAAGCTATTCAGTTTGAATGATCTGTTGTTACTTGTGCGTTGCAGTGTGCAAAAAGTGAAATCATTGCCACGATACCATAAAAAGAAAAAAGCCCAAAAGGTACAGATTTTGCTGTTAGCTTTTTTGTTTTGTTTTTTTAAACAGCTGTGCTCAACTGGCATCTCTGGGATTCCCAGTCCTTCATAGCATTTGTGTTTTCGCTCAATTAGTACATTTAATTGTAACTCTACAGTGTGTGTCGTCTTTAAGTAAATATTTGCTGTAGGAAGAAAGGGAAAAATAACTTCTAATTTCTTTAAACCTACTTGATTAGAAGATAAGCAAATGTGATTCTGCATTTCTTACTACAACTGCATTACAGTAATATGCCTGGGTAATTATACTCATGTAAACTAATGTCAGTTTGAACTATTCTTAAAAGTTAATGCAGTAATTAGGTTTTTGGCCCAAGGTTTTGAGGATGTTCATAATCATAAATATTTTCAAGCAGGATTCAGCCTTGCTATTATGCCTAGTTAAACAGAGAAATAGGAGATAGAATGAACAACAGAGGACACATTTAAAGAAAAACAGAGAACCTATTCATTCTGGTTGAGAAGACTATGGTATACTATCTAGCAAATAGTTTGTCATGAGAAATAAAATGCTTTAAATGCAAGCGTAATCCAAATACTCCTTGTAACATCAGGAGAAGGAAAGCTTATTCTGGAATCCTCAGTAATTTTTTATTTTGTCAAGAGTCCTCTGAATCATTCAACAAAAGGTATCTCCCTCCCCAGAATACCAGAATTATGGTAGGCAGGCATTTTGTGAGGTGTTTATGCTTTGTTGAAATGGAAATAGATCTTTGTAACTCTGATAATGTGCTAAGATTCCATGCTTAGAATCTTATTTTGAAGAAATACCATCTCTTTGCTATTGATCCACTGCTTATAAATGCCTGTGAATAGCTGCTTAGTTTGTTAATAAGAAACTGAGCACTGTTGAAAAAAAAAGCTGAAACTTAAACTGTGATTTGTCAGTGAGAAGAGGCTTATATTTTCTCTGTTACTGTTAACATGCAAAGGTTACCCTCTGATTTCAAACGAGAGTCCAAGCATTAGGTTCTAATTTCAAGTGAGATTCTGACACGGGGAATAAATGGCAGGATTCCACTAATAATAATCAGAAATATAATAATGTATTTTTTTTTAATTCCTGCAGAGGGCAGTAGAGCACAAAAGTGTAAACTTCAAATTAATTTAGTTGCATGGAAAAATTACTTACCGGCAAAATTTTGTTATTTGTAAAAGCTTGCCTAGTCTTTTTTTTTTCTTTTTTGTCCATTTCACCTTCCTGTATATAGAGTCTCTGTAGTCCGAAGTTTGTACTGTGGGTTTCATAGAATGTGAGTCATAACACAAAACTGTGTGAAATGTCTTTGTTGCTTCAGCTGTAGTGGAAGACTATGATGATTATCAACTACAAAATGTAGTTCAATTGTGGACGTCTTTTGGACAGCGAGTGCTGATTTTTCTTGTATCTTCACTTTTATAGCTTACTCCAATATTCCTGTTGCCAAAATTAGAATACCAAGCCTATTACGGTGTTGAAGCTCTTACAGAAAGCGAAGTATGTCAGTTGTGGACAGAGAGTATGTTGCATTCTGAATGCTTATTTTATATTGGTAAGTTCGTGTGTTGATTTTTGCTTAAGAAACGTGTGTCTAAATATTCGTAGAGTAACAGAAGAGAAAACTATTTATTAAAGGTATATTCCGTATGTTCTTATTTATTTTAACTTTCTAATTTTGGTTTTCACTTTTATCTTAAATAAGCCCTTTGTCTAAAATTTCTGTTGGTTGATGAATGAGGATATTTCAACTTTGGTTTTAGATGAATAGTATCTAGTAATCTTTGTTTTCAAGAACTGCATTTATTTGCCTTTCAAAGACAAATGTATCTTAAGTGTGAATTTAGTTCTCTGAAGTTAGCAATCTTCATGATTTAAAGTATCTTTGGGTTTTGGGGGTTTGGTTGGTTTTTAATGAGTCATATGCAACATGAATTATTTTATCGCAGGAGTGGTAAAAATATTTCGTAATGAAATGTGAGCTATAAGTATATCTTACCATTTTGTGATATCATTTTAAATAAATTTGTTATTACATACCAGAATAGGAGACGAACAGAGGATCAGGTATGTGGCTCAGAGGATACTGATTCCTTGGCCTTAGAGCTTGCAGTATGGGAAAAGGTCAAACATTACTTATTTTTCTTTGAAAACAAGCAATAATGTTCAAATTTCTACACTGATAACATGTAGACAGGTAAGATACAAGAGAGTGAGGGAAAACAAGCAAGATAGGGCTAAATCAAGTTCTGTTGTTCAGAAATAAGAGAAATTACATTATTTGAAAACAATGTACTTGTGTCTTGTGTCTAAGATACTGGAAATAATTTTCTGGCTTTGCGGAAATGGAATTACTAACAGGCAGAAGAAAAATGCATAGCATAAGTTTATTGAAAACTTCTTTCCATAGCTATGATATTCCTCAGGAGTTCTGAACACTGGATGATCTTACTTAATCAGGTTTTCCATTGTCCATGTCTAACTGATACTTGAAATTTAATTTCCGAATATGTGATATGACTGATATGACTTGAAACATCCCTGTCAAAGGGATGGTCTTTGATACTCCTTGTCCTGTGTCATGCAGCAGGTGGAAACGGGAGATAATGTAATAGGATCTATGAATGAGAAGTAACATACATTCAGGGAATGAAGCAGGAAACTACAAATCTCGTGCAGATGAAATGACAGCTGTAATTCAGAGCACAGAAAATAAAAAGACAATAAAGCAGGCATAAAAAGCATGGAAATGTTAGCAGAAGGATATCTTACTTGTAAAGGCCATTTATCCAAAATCACATGAACCAAGCACACTAGGAATGCAGCGTTATAAGGGAAGTTTCACTAACAAATGTCCTATAGAAAATGCTGTATTCATAGAATCATAGAATCATTAAG
>NW_009235248.1:0-18713 GCF_000690835.1 Fulmarus glacialis
GCAGGCGTCTCTCCGCCCCCGGGTGGGGAGGGAGGGCCGGTGGTAGGTCCTTTTCTCACCCCCCGCGGAGTCGTTGGCCGGAGGCAGGTGAGGGGCGCAGGGCTGCCGGGTGGCCTGTCGCGGCCGGGCGAGGCGAGCGAGGCCGGGATAAGGGCACGGCTTAACGGCTGCCAGCCTCCTTGGGAAGCCGGGCTGCTTCGTCTTTGTATCCCGTTAAATTCTAAGGGACAACTAATTATTGCTCCGTTGTTATTAGACCAGCTTCCACTCGTGCATGGGCCTTAACAGTCACAGAAAGTCTTCACGTGTGTGGAGCCGTGCTTTAGTATTTTCTTACCTAAAACTGTATCTTGTAGTTCACCACAACTAAAAATTTAGTGCATAAGTGTGGGCCTTATCGCTGAGACCCAGTGCTCTAGAAAATGAGTTTCCACATACTGTAGCAGCTTTGGTGAGAAACCTTATTTTAGAGGTACTGTGAATAGTATAATTACATTTTTTGTTATCATCCTAAAGCACAGCTGGGAACATGGATCAGAAGATGATGAGATCAGGAGCCCTCAAGACAGCAGAAATTGGCAAGTTGCAGCTGTAAGAGTTTGGTGGTGCTGAGCACCAGTGGTTGCCCCACAGTGTAATTCCCAGCTGGCAGCCTCAGATTCTGCTCACTGGAATTGCCCATCTCATCTCTCCTCAGCCAGTTCAGGCATGTCGGTCAAAATGAGGCCACTGGCCTCTGTCTCTAGAAAAGTGTCATTAAAAAGTGGTCCCATTCTCAATCTGAAGGAACCCATTGACAGCCACAGAATTCCTGCAACACCTAGAAAATACGACATCCCCAAAGCTCTTGCCATCTTTGCCAGAAAAATAAAAAAACATAACCCAACTTGTTCCTGTAAGGAGGCCAACAGCATCCATGTAACACCCTGGCTGAAAGAATCAACCCTCTCTTTTACTATTTGCTCTATTTCTGGTGATTTATTTAGACGTTGGATTTAATTCCCTAAGAAGAAAGAGGATCTTCTTTTCTCTGTGCTTTTTTGAGTGGTGTGTCTACAACTGGGGTTACCAAATAATTTATCAGCACCTGCCGGGCTAAGTAATAAAAGTCTTGGTGCTAGCGCAGGGGAGAATGCCAAGAGTTGGCGCAGTTAGCTCACTGGAGGAAATTTCTGCTCTTCGGCTGATGGGGAGACGTGGGAAATTGCCTTCATACAGACAGGGTCCAGTGCCTTGACACTGGCCACTGTCTCTCGCCCATCCCTGAGGAAGTGGCACCCCCCCGTATTGTCCCCGGTGGTCGCAACACCAGGAAGGCAGCTCACCAGGCAGGACAGCAGTTGACTAGTGCTGTCCCTGCAATCTGACTGTGCTCAGCTTGGCTCGCTACCTGTGTGTTGGAACAGAGCACAGGGCTTGCCACTGCCAGCGGCAGAAAGGCTTTAGGCTCAGCTGCGTCTCCCTACAGCTACATCCATTGGGATTTCTGAAGTGCTACCTACTGTTAGTCTAAGCAGGGGCTTCAAAAGGAATCTCTTGCCCATGCATGACTGATGCCATGCAGCAGAAAGGGGCAAAGCTTCTGAGGCATCCATTCTCACACGACAGGCTCGCAGCCTTCTTTGAGAGACCTAGTAGGGGTCACTGGTAGAAAAACAATAATAAACTCCGCCTCTTTCAGGAAGGTGTGTCCAGCTACGCAAAATATTTTTAAAACTGACAGGCCAGGAAGTGAGCTTCAACACCAGACCTGTAATTGTCCAGGCTGCCTAATTGGCAGCTTGTTCCCTGGCTCTGTTTTGCAACTGCTTTTAATTAATCCTCTTCATGACAATGTCCAGGGGTATTATTTCAATGACAGTTCACTCCAAAGACAGCTCCCAAGAGAGCAGTGTGGATTTGGGGAACCCGCCACTCGAGATAGGACTCCAGTAATAAAAAAATTTCACCACGAGGGTGACTAAACACTGGAACATACTGCCCATAAAGGTCTGTGAAATCTCCTTCCGTGGAGATACTCAGAGCTTGGCTGAGCAAGACCTTCAGTACTGATCCAACTTTGAAGTGAGACCTGCTTTGAGCGGATGGTTGGGCTAGCTGACCTCTAGCAGTCCCTTCCAACCAACATTCTTCCATGATTCATCAGGCTTTGAACCCTCAAGTACCCTGAGACGCTCTCAGCGCTGCGTCGCAGGGTCTGGGATACACACTCTCATGTTTATGAAATGGAAACCGCCACCTTGGTGAACTGTAGCACAGCATTCACCAGCAGGAACTTGGAAACAGAAAAAAAAAACATCCCGTGTTAGCTACCACAGAGTCGAGAGAGGACGCGTGGCTGCACAGGGCGGACAAGGCCATTGTGTTGTGGATGGATGTAACCCCAAGCAGCGTGGATAAGCCAGGTCTTGCCGTTTAGCCTCAGGGTTAGGGACCCTTCTCAACTCTTTCAGCACTAAGCATAGGCTGAAGGAAAAGATGTACAGTCAGTGTACCTAGAACAAGAAGTGAATTACAATTTAAAGCAAGCATTGCTGAGTATGGTCTACTGAATCCATGGCACAGTCCAAAATCCCAGCAGGGCTACTGTGCTAGTTTTGTAAACATTTTTTGGGGACATTTTAAGCTTTTCTAGTCTTGAACAGAGTCAGTTACTGCATTCAGTTACTGAACTGTTATGGCATTCAATAACTACATAGGATAAAATAGTCAAAAAATACCCTACCTAGCACTAAACTGGAAGTTTGGGGTGACAGTTTCATTACAGTGAAAGGAAGAGAGAAAAAATTGAGAGAAAGGTGTATGTTTTAAACTCGGGAAAGGTATTTTCTTTAGGAAAACCTAGCGATTGTGCCAATTCAGAACATATCCAGAAGAATCCAGCTGTTCTTTATGAAACAAACTGCAGTTTCTTTCATGAACCTAAGAACTACGGTGGGATATTTAGGAAAGGCATATGTCTCCTTTAAATCAGGATAATAAGGATTTATGTACAGTCACAGGTAAAAGCATAGGGAACAAAGAGAGCCTAGTTGCTTTCCCACCATTCTCAAACACTCATTTAAGAGAGGTGATACAAGGTTTAATAACATAGCCTTTATTGATGACGCTGGAAAGAAGACGTTTTAAAGCAACTAATTTTTCATAAACAGGAAAGAAAATTTTACTTCCTATGATGTAACTACATAAAATCTGTTTAAGTCACTAATATTAAAAAAAAAATATGTTTGCGTACTTCGTATTGTAGTACCATCAAGAAGTCCTAAGTAACTCTATTTTCTATATGAAAGGGGAAAATAAAACAGATTTGCATGGTCAATAGTATAAAACAATTAAATGTATGTTATAAGGAATTCTGATGATTTCTCATCAGATCAGTTCTTGAGGATGGCTAAAGAAACAGATCCTAGCAGGATCAAACCTTGTATATTTACACTCAGAGGTGTAAAAGTAATATTGCCGGTTAACTGAAATATGCATTTTCAGTATTGTTCTGAAAATTAATGAAATCTAGAAGCTAAATTTTAAGCTCAGATGTTCACATTTGAAATAAAATACTTCTCACATCCTGTTTAATTAAGGCAAAGTATGTTATCTTTCGAAAATACCTTGTATATAGTTTCTGCATAAAAATACAAAATAAAAAATAAAACTATATATATATATTTAATGGAACACTGTTATGTATGGTCCAGCAGAATAAGGCACAAAAAGTAAATAGAATGCAAAAGCATATATAAAAGTTAATGTGTTATTTGGAGTGGAATATAGCAAAATTCAAGTAGTTCTGGGTATGCTCATTTCTTGCAATAGGAATATATATTTTATATAGGTATTTCATGCTGAGCCCGATGTACAAAGATGCATCACATAAGCATACTCTATCAGAAGTAGGTCATTTGTGCAATGACTGTATTTAGAAATCTGATACTTTTCAAACTATCTGAAACAAGGCTCCTTTAATGAGACGACTTGGCTTGAAATCCAAGCATGATTTTTTCCACGAGGCGAAGTATGTTGGTTTCTTGGGCAAGTTTTGTGTGCATGCTGTATTTGAAGGTTAATATTTTCATTAATATAAATGACAATACATGCCCCTAAAGTTGGACACATTTGCACAGTTTGTTTTTGCAGGTATTCAGAAGCAAATTTTCTGTCTCTGTAAAATTTCCGCAGAGACTACTGTGCAGAATGGGCCACTTGCATCAGTTCAACTGCATTATCAGGGTCAGAAACCTTTCAGGTGAGCTGGTATTTAATTTAGTTTGGAAGTATGGTCTGTTTATCAACAAATAAGCATGTATAGAGAACAGAGAATCTTAAGATATTTTGATTTGATAGAAGGCATACATCATCATTTGTTGTCCAACTGCAGCCTCAAAGCAGCTCCCCCCCAAGTAATAGAAATAAGATTTTCACAAAGGAAGGGGAGAGCAGATGAAGTCTTTACTTCCTTCCCAAAGTTTCAGCTAGTTTCTTCAGTCTTTTCTTCAGCTCTAAAGGAAACTTCTCGTAACACTTTTTGCAGACAGGCTTCATATCA
Organism: Fulmarus glacialis; assembly: GCF_000690835.1. Classification (NCBI taxonomy): domain Eukaryota; kingdom Metazoa; phylum Chordata; class Aves; order Procellariiformes; family Procellariidae; genus Fulmarus; species Fulmarus glacialis. Next base: position 4,544 of record NW_009235248.1, read on the forward strand.
AACTCAACGAATTTATTCCTAAAACGACAAAGCAAAAACCAGACAAAGTTTTAGCAGCAGGGATAGTGAAAAAAAAAATTTTAGAAGTATTCTCTTAAACGTGCACAGGCAAAAAATTACAACTGCAATTTATACATACGTATGAAGTTACTTTCACAAGGTTATACATTGTAGACAGTAATTACAGTACCCTGTTGAGTAAGTTATGCAGTTTTTACCCAAATGTCCGTATTTATTAACCGTATCATTTAAAAAGCCTTTCAAACCTAATTGTAGAGCTAAACAGACTAAACATAAGATAATGGAATAACAAGTTAGTATTTCAAGTTGCAGCTGTGTGAAAAATATTTTGGTTTTGATTGCCATAAATTCATGCAAAAACTTAAAGTAAAAGCATCCTGAGCACTGACCAAAGAAGAAAGGAGCACAGGTGGTGGTGGTAAGGAAAAAAAGTTTACAAACAGATTGGCTTTTTCTTTTTCTGCTTCTCTTTATCCTTTGCTTCACGTTCCCGTTTGGCAAGTCGTCGCTTAAATTCATCTGGCATTTTCTCATAACAGTGTTTGCAGACAGGTTTTAGATCAATTTCAACAAACTTATCCCTTTAGAGTTAAACACAGAAAAAATAAAGGGCAGAAAAGGAGAAGAGTTAAAAAGACTAGCTGAAGGAAGACCTGAACAGACAGCTGAAAGAGATGTAAATTAGTAAGTGGAGCAAGAGGAAGAAAGATGCACATATTTTCTCAATGCTGCTTATATGTTTTTCATACCATAACAGTTATACTACAGCAACATCTACACTTTGAAGATAACCACCGATATGTTTTGAAGGCATCACACTTACTGATAAACTTACTTGAGTGTTAACTTAGTGTTGCAAGTTGAACAAGCGAAACAGTGCACACACCATGCCTTATTCAGAGCAGACACAACTAGGGTGACGGGAAAAAAAGAAATCATTAGCATTACAGAAAAGAAAAAAAAAGGTATTACAAACATTTCAAGCTCACACGTTCATGAGGCATGAAGAACAGTCATTTGATTCTTGTATCAAGTATTAAGGACCGTAACAATAACGTGGCAAGACTAGGAAGGCTCTGTGTTCACCAGCAAGACCAGTTTAACCTATTTTTGCCTCCTGTTGCCTGCTTCCACCTCATAGCACGCTGACCTCAGGCAACTGTTTTATGAGGCTGTGTTTCCAAATTAATCAGGAGACTTCTTCAGCTGAAAAGCAATCCAGCGAGAAGGTGGTTTCTGTTTTCATTCAGTTTTGTCTCTCAGCTCCTGTTCAGACTGCAGTGCCGTCAACAGCAGCACTTGCCCAGCCGAAGGAAATAACGTGAAGCCAGCAGTCAGAACACTGCTGGTAAATCAGCACTACTAAGGTGAAAAAATTTATGGACTCGTGGGATAAACTACTCGATCAAGACAAACTTGGATATATTTTTATTCTTTGCTTTGGAGAGAAAGTAACTATTTTCTCTTTGTTCTGTATCTCAGTCCGTTTTCTGTTCTTCCTCTCTTTCAATGTACCTTTCCACCTTTCCCTGCCAAAATTTGCCTCTCTTCTTAATCTCAGTTAAAAGATGCAGGACAATGGTTTTCTCATAAAATACGGCATTTTGTCAACAACAAACAGAACCAGAGTGTTGTCACGCAGAGCTTTTTTCCTGCACCATGGGGCAAGCACATCCACAGAAGCATAGTTATTCCACTGCTTGCCAAAATACTAGTCAGATGAAAGTCTTCGCTCCCAAGCAACCTCTGTAATAGCCATAGACACCCTCCCGAAAAACTGCTACCACAGATGTTTGTTTCACCAGAGAGAGAACAATACTGGATACTCATCATTTGTGACAGCAGTGTCAAATTTGTGTGCAGAAATGAAAGAAGAAATGTAAAATAATTGAAGACGTACATTGAAAATAAAGAAATTACTGCATTACACCACATTCTGTTCAGTTCAGACACCAAAACATGCAATATGTGTGTCAGATTATGTGGTGTAACATTAGAAACATACAGAAATGTAGTTATCAGACATGGCTGAATTTATTCATTCACCTCAAGATCCAGTTCTGCTCATTCTAGTAGGATTTTAATGAAGAGGAGGACACTGTTTCCTCCAAGGCATTCTGGATTGTTGTTCGGCAGGTATAGTCCAGTCCAGAAAATGTGGGGAAAGCACATCTCTGGAATGTACATCCCACCCTATATTTACATGACTGTAAACTACTTTATGTCTTTTTACATGCTAGAGGCTTCCTCCCACTTTGTTAATGGCTTTGGCTTAGGTGAGGCTAACACTGCTATTATAGTATTTACTTCAGGCAGGGGTAAATAGGCACATAATAATGTTGCATTATTTCAGGTAGAATAATTTGCTTTTTGGCATTTTATCATAGCTGGTTGTCCAAAAAAACTCCTCCAAAACACTTCTCCCCCCCGAAAAAAAACCAACCCCAAACTTAAAACACTTGCTTCCAGTTCTGCCTTTATAGGACACATCTTTCCAAATACGATCTTTCCTGGTTTTGTGACATTATCATCAGCCTAGATTTTCAAAAGACAGGTGCCTGCGATAGGTGGGTAGATATCTCTAGGAACCAAACTGAAATAATGGAAACTAGGCACTTTAAAAAAATCCCTTAGAGTGCCCACACACATCTTTCAATATCTAAATACTTCTTCAAATTTGGGTCATGATCTCTAAATTTGTTGAGGAGATGCCTCTCTGGTCATCCTCGCCCTTGCTTGTGTGCTTTCTTGAAGTCGGTGGGGCAGGAAGCCACCTCTGTGCATCCCTGACCTTTGCATGTTACTAAAGGGTTTCCAGTTGACCACAGTTCTCTCCAGTACTGGGTGGTCTTCCACACCATCATGAAACACCATTTGGTCTCGGACTGATAAGCTCTAGCCTAATTTCTGATCAAGAGAATGGCTGTTTTTGTTTTAATGAGAACAATCAAGGGAGCTGCTTTCCCCTTAGTTCCACTTTTAAAGAGAACTTCCATCAGAAAGGAACATGAAGGAAACAGAAAAGTGCTTACCATCTCCTTCAATCACACGGTTGCAATGGAAACAAACATCACCAAATAGCTGAAGACGAAAGAGAAGTAATGAATTTTTAATGTAATGATTTTATTGAGGGTAGCTTCTCAAACTAACAAAATAACTACATTTCAGTTGATGAGCACAATAGCTTTCCTATTTATTTCAGTAAAATAAAGAGAATGATGGCAAGTCTGGTTTGGTTTTCCAAGTACGTTTTGCATGATCTCATCACAAAAAGTCTTTACAATATTAAAGATGAAAATATTTGTTTACATCTGTTGATTCTCTGTAAACACGATTTTGGGTTTTTTTAACATTTCTCTAATCCTGAACATTTGAAATACAGCAGTCAGTGTTATATACACATGATTACTAATCAGCCAGTTTGGACTTGTGTGCATGACTAGAGCAACATATTGCTGTTTCTGGCAAAAACTGTAAGGAAATGTTATTTTTATTAAAAAAAAAAAAACAAGAAAAAAAAGGAAAATTCAGGCCAAAATTTATTCATTCTATTTCCAGGCTTAACATTTGTCCACAATGTAACAATTAAGAAGTTCCCAAAATTTCATGTATTTTCTCTAACTGTAGTGGTTAACCTAGTAACAGGTTGACCATACAGCTCTTGTCTGGTATATGCATTTGCCCCATCATGGCTGCAACACTATTACTACTAATGTCATGGCATTTATTGTCTACAAGTAAGTACGCCAGCAACATTGCAATCATCTGCCCTTCATCACCAACAAATTAAGAATCCATCTGTAATTAGCAGATGCCCTACAACTCCCAAATGTAACCCCTAGTCTTGCATCTATACAAGCGAAGAGGTGGACATGACGCAACGCAGATGACTTCCAAACAAAAAGGTCTATACATCATGGTATACGATGTAGCTGGACTACACAATCAAGGCAGTCTGGAGAGAGGTGGTACCACGGTATATAACTCCTATATAAAAGCAAGTGGTCACTAGGTGGTGTCCTCTGACAAATTTAGTCTTCGCAGTCTTCAGTAACCTGTTGAATGAGCTGGGTGATGCAGTGTATGTTAAGGCACAGTCATCTTAGAGTCGCAGCTGTAGGGAACACCTCACTACTCACTAGGGCCTCATCTTAAACCGCAGCTACTGAGTGGCAAATCTTCTTTAGCTTCTTGGGAAAGATTGGGTGTCATTAGCTGCACTGATCTCACAGACACGTAAAAGCTCGTAACAGCTCTACTTAAGTACCACTAAGCTTGACAAACAACTCGATACTGATTGTCCTGGCTAGCCTTTGTGAAATCCCTGCAGTCTTCTTTCTCAATACCACACCGATGTATAGAGAAACCTGTATAAATTAACTGCAACAGAACATCTGCTAACTGCCATTATACCCACAGGTGCCTATAAGAAAACAGAAGAATGTCCATGGGTTTCCATCTCTATCTAATAAAACCAATTAATGAGTTTACCAATTCACACCATTTTTAAAAATATGCAACCTTACCTGATTGTAGTGGGTTTCACAATAGGCCAAGCCTTTTCTCTCGTAATGACGATGACCCAGGAATGGCTTTTCACATTTTGCACAAACAAAATGCTACAAAGAAAATTATATACATTTTTTTGGATTACTTGTAAGTAATGGTATTTTTTCCAGAAAGTAAACCAACCAAGCCCAGTACTGAACATGATTGAAGTCTACTGAGCTAGCTGTGCCATCTTGAAAAGGAGAGTTAAAACTTTTTTGTTTCTACATTTAGACCACTAAAAAAAAAAATCAAGCAAAGGGATTCTGATATGTTATCAATGAACAGAATGAAGAGATTTTAAATAATCTGCACCAACATTACACTCTTGTGAAGAAAGCGTTTGCTGGAGGAGATTTTCAAAACAACAAAAGGAATAGACTGTTTATCTTCCTAAATCTTGTACATGGCCTTGCAATACAAACGCTCACATAAAGTGCTTTAGAGATATTTACATGGCAGGTGACTATGGAAGACATAAGGATATTATCATGCTCATTAATATTATGGTTGCCACAGAATTTTACTGCCCTTCCACATGTACTGTTTTGCACTCTGAAATTTTCTTCTGTAAGGACCTCACAGTGCTTCCTTTGATTACTGATTTTAGCTTCACAGTCAAAGCTCTCTGTAAGGTAGGAGATAACTTCTATTTCACAGTGGAAGACCAGCCACAAGAAGGCTGAAGATGGGATTAGGAGAAGGCATTTACTAATCACCGCTGCATACTTTGCGAATCCTTTCATTGAAATTGATCAGCAAAATCCCAGATAAGTATATTAATGTTTATGTTTGGAAAAGACAATGTATCATCTGATGTTTACCTCCACATGCCATTGTTTGCCCATAGCATTCACCACACGGCCTTCAATTGGTCTTCTACATGCCCCACAGATGGGGACACCCATTTTGTCATGGCAGGGTAAGCAGTATAACTCTCCCTTCAACTCACGAGCATCAGCAGTAAGTTCCTTCCTGTTCAAAAGTTAATGAATTGAGAGCATGAATAAAGGCACTGAACAATGTCAATCCTTGAGAGTGTCTGAAAAGAAAAAAAGAATTTTTAGCATTTGTTTTAGAAATTGTATTTGTACTACAGTAATCCAACAACATCAAATATGACATAGTTCAGCATAGTTCAAGACTGATCACAGTGAACCCAGAACAAGCTGCTAAGCGAGATTCACTAAGTCTCTCTGAAAACAGCTACTGAGCTATTGTCATTCTGCATTCTGGTTATGTAGCACAAATGTGTGTGTGCAAGCTGTAGACATGTTTGGTTTATATTCTGGCACTCTTACTACCAGTTTATTTTAGATTTGCATAACTGTAACTGAAAGTAAAATGTAGTCTTCTACAACTAGGTACATTTCCCCTGTTGTATCAAACTTCAGAGAAAGAAAACTACAGACCCACATGAGCTAGCTAAGTTTATTCATTGCCCATTGCAGAATCTCATATACTCTACTTTTTAGTCATTTCCATGGTTAGAATACTGAGAACAGCTAAACTTTAAATGTGACTGTACTCACTAATGCTCTCAACTGGTTGCCACTGACACACCACCACATGTTGTTATTCAAATCAGCCTTTGCTATGGCACTGACATGATAGCTTCTTTTGCACCAAAAATAAAGAACTAATAATCCGTGCTGTATCCTACAATGCGCACTGATCTCTGCATCAGTGCAGGATGTAGAAATGTGCAGCTTCATGTACTGCAGTTGCAGAAGCTGATAAGATGAGGTGGGAGAAAGCTTCTAAGAAAAAGATAGGCTTTAAAGGGAGAGAACAAAGTTTGCGTGCCACTTAACTAAAAAGAAATAACATAGGCAAGATAGTAATTCAAGCAGCCAAAGAGGACCACTTTTCTTCCTCTCATAGCAGAATAACAAGCTATCATTTCACTGTGTCCACCCTTCGTATTTTGTAAGGTACCACCTTGTCCTGCAGAGTCCAACCTTTCTTTACTGCCCGACAGGTCAGCTGCTGTTTGAACTCAAGGTCCAACTCCACCGTCCCAAAAGCAGTAACACACATCTGGCCGCAAGGCACCCAAACCCCACCCCTCTTGCCAGTTATACAGGACAGGTTTTCACTTTAAGATGTAAATCGATGACGGAAATAAACCCAGCATTTTCTGGTTTTCCTTTGCAGAACTCAAGTTACCCGCAGTTTGCACAGTTGAAATGATCAGGGTGATAAGGATCATTTTTGAATATGAGAGGCTGTTCGTCAATAATGGCATGACACTTCTGGCAAATGTACTTTCCCAGGCCTCTGGCTTTTTCCCTGTTATGGCAAGGACGGCAGAGATGTCTGAAAAAGCATTAAAAAAAGAGGTAAGTACTGGTACCAGGTACTACAGTGCAAAATATAACCCATAAATCTATTAGAACCTCATTTCAATCAGCCTTTTTTGGAGAGAAAATAGTCTTTAGAACAATTTCCTTGTTAGGCAAACCAAGTTCAGAAGAGGGAGGGCTATAATTTTATTTTCTGTCACCACAGGGATATAATTTCTTCAGCTCATTTGAGTTTAAGCTGTGTTGAAACACATAAAGTTTGTGATAGATTCTCACTGCTGAATGTTTTACTCTCAAAATCTTAAAAATTTAGATTGGAAGCTGCATGACCACACAGGTCCTAATTCTGTAAATATCATATTATACATATGAAGCTAATGGCCACAGAATCCACCTGTAAAACATTCTTGTGATCACAGCTGGTAAAAATATCCTACTCTGTGACGTGTCCCACTGAACTTAAAGCAATTATTAATAAATAAGGTGCTAAACAAGACCAAAATTGGATACCCAAGTTGGAAAAAAAAAGTAAAAACTGATATTAAAAAAATAAAGACAATGCTTCTGTATCTGAATGTTTTGTCTCTTATTAGGTATCACAATGGCCCCAAAATGTTACCAGATAAAGAACATGTTTGCTGAGAAAACTGGTGTTGAAGTAGGTAAACTGTTAATATTTTAAGTGTATAAAAGATACCCATTCTTAGACCTTTTCCCCACAAAAGACACTTCAGTTACTCCACCTCAGCTGGAAAGCTTCAGGAACCAAGACCTCTCAGTCCCCTTTCTCAGTTCATTTTGTTCATGATCAGTAATAGAAGGAAGAGTGAAGATCTACCTGCCAGCATTCTTGACAAATCCAATATCAGCCAATACTTGTTGGCAGATATCACAGCAGAAGCACTCTGGATGCCAGCTATTGTTCATAGCTTTAATAACACGACCAATAATGAACTCACCTGTAAGAAACACAACACCAGGATGTAAAATACCATGCTAGACAAAGTTAAAAGTAACCCACAACTGAATTGCTAAATGTCATCATCCTCTTCCACCCCTCCCCTCCCCCCCCTCAAATCTGGTAGGATACGTTGCTTTCAGTATCACAGTTCTGGTTCTAAACTCAGGAGTTTGGGTTTGTTTGGGTTTTTTGCGATGGGTCAGAAGAAAATGTCCTTGCTGATGGAGGACCTTCTGTTCTTTACAAGCCCTTCTACATGCACACTCCACTTCTCTCTGCAATCACCCTTTTTCAGTCCCTTCCCTGTTTTTATTTATCTGTTCTCAAGCTGTTAAGAAATATATGGAGTTCTTTATATAATAAGGCTTTCTTGTGTCCTAATCATCTTTCTCCTTCTTTTCTTTTAGAAGATGACAATTTTAACGTGTCATGTACATCGTAGTGGTTTCTACTCCACCAGGACCAAGCCTTGAAGGGGCTCTATACTGAAAGCACAACACAACTGAGCTTGGGTGGCTGTGGACCTCCTGCAAAAAAACCTCCATGGAGTCAAAACGCAAAGCTGCAGCGAAGCTGCAGAACAGTCAATCCAACACACACAACTTCTGACCTACCACGAGGAGTCCTGTCCCGCGAGGCATTAAAAAAATAGTGTGAGAACTACTGTTTTGCATGCAGGGTGTGACTGTACTGCACAGGCAGTGGAGCCATGTCCACCACACAAGTGATTTAGTCATTCTCTATGCAGACCTTGTAGCCAAGGCCCCTCAGCAGTGCAAAGGCTCTGCCTAAAATGTGTTGGGAGCTCAGCTTCCCAGAGCCGTGGGAGGCTGAGTCCTGGCTTTGGAGAACGTACAACTCAAACAGCTGCCAAAGGGGAGCATTGGGGCAGGTAACTGATGCAGACGATAACATCCAGCACGCGGCTCCGTGGCATTCCCATGAAGTCATAGCTTTTCAAGAACAAAACCTGATGGACTCTAGAAATGTCAGGAATGCTCGAGGCCTCATTGCTGACAACAGCCCTGCCGATTTTGGCTGTGCTTACTAAATCCAAGCAGTGGCAAAGCCCAGCTCTGCGCAGGACCTTGATGAAGTTTTAAGGGAGCTGGCGCTACAAGGAGCCAGGGCAGGAGCAATGGGAGCTGTGCCGGCTGAGCAGGAGAAATCCTGGAGACAGGCAGCGTAGCTCCTCAAAAATTGCCACCGAGCCATTTCTTCCTCTTCCCCTGCTTGTTCACATCTGCAGCTTTAAATTCAAAGGTCCATAACATCTGCTTCCCTCTCCCTCGGTGTTCAACCCCTCCCTCCGCATGGGGAAGGGCCTCACTGAGATAAGTGAAAGCCGTAGCACCTTGCCAAGTGCCAGAGAAACACAAGACCTTCCAGACCAGTTTAAGCAATACTCAGGTAATAACTTCCCAGCCCTGCCCGAGCACGATGTGTCACGCACAGGGGAAAAAAAAACCCATGCAGATGATTACAGTGCAGCAGACACGCAAGCATCATCAATGGCAAATAAAAAGCAGCCCTCAGTGTTATGTAGGGTGGACATTAGGCCCCGAAGCCTTAAAGGTATTTGTTTCAAAAATACAATGGGGGGGACCAGCTGACCGTCATTTGATTATAACGCTAGAGGATGAAGACTGTCTCCGCTTCTGTGGAGTAAGACAGCACGGGTGGGTTACAGTAGTCAAAGCAGATGACAATGACTTGTTGCAGGGTTTCAGCTGCATGAGAAGGGCCAAATACGAGCACATGCAGATGTACAGATATATATAATCAGGAGTCGATGAATGGTGTATATAACCAGGAGTTCATGAATAGTCTGTTCATTGGATCACTGGATCGACAGCTAAACTATTCACTCAAATAATGCAAACTTTTGGGTTTTTTTAATCCTATTGTTTAATGACCTTTAGGAAAAGCAGCTTCCCCAACTCTCTGAAGTCTAGTTCATTCTGGAAGTTCAGATGCTCAGCCACACAGGGCCACCTCCCAGAGAACATACACAAGGGTTGCACATCTTCCCCCAGTGACATTCCCATTTGTGATCAGTCTGACGTGTTTCACCTCGATGTAAAACTTACCACATTGATGGCAGCAAGGGGCAAAAAGCATTTGAAAATCATGTTCGCAGTACTTCCTCCCTTCAAACTGCAAATGGAGAAAAATCTGAGCATTAGAAGGATGAGGAGCATGCCCTCAACATAAATGCTGTAACATACCAGTTTGTTTCCAGAAGCAATTAGGTAGTAAAACATGAGGGGCTGCACAAAAAAACAGACCATATGCTAGGCATTAAATCCATGCACCTTAATTTAGCTACTAGTTAGCATGAAGCGTTAATAGCACACCATTCCTCTAATACTGCTGAGAGTGTAAGGCATTTTCCATCACCCATTTACATCACAAGAGACGTCTGAATTTTGACAGACTGCTGAAACTCTGATGCAATTGAGCGAATTCTGGGCAGGAAATTAGCTAACGAAAACCTTTCCTGGGGGGAAGCATTTTCCCTGAACCCATTTGATCTCTTCCCCACTCTACATTTCCTGCAAGAATGACCCAGCATACCGGAGGAAGTAAGTACGGGGGGAGGAAGAACACCCAGGGACAGAAATCTTTTCAATTTATGGAGCAGTACAGCCAAAACGTGAAGGGAAATAAGGCTTCTCCTTCGTGATGCTTATTTCATAGAATCATAGAATCATTTAGTTTGGAAAAGACCCTTAAGATCATTGAGTCCAAATTTTAAGGAACAAAGTTTACTACACTGTCCAGATGAAATGGGGAACCGATCTTAAGGGATTTGGATCTGAATTTTCTCACAGCTTAGAGAAGTTCAGCTGCAGTTCAAACTCGCATAGAAAAAAAACATATGGGAAAAAAAAAGTTCTACAGCACTGCATTAGCAACTTAGCCAAAGAATATGTAAAAACATGTAGGCAAGTATGTCCTGAAACGAAGGGAAATGTTTAGATACCTTCAGGCACATCATTACTAGACACAAATGCCAACTAGCATGTCAAAACCAGATAGACAATATTAGGTATGCTATAAAATGTTTAGATTTGAATGTCTCAGTTTAAAACAGTGGAAAAAGGGGGATAGCAGGAAACCCCACTCCTTTCTTTTTACTGGGTCTAAGACATACCAAAGCGAATAGCATAAAATACTACCCACAAACTAAGTTTTGGTGCACGGACTTGAGCAACGTGCTTCAAGATTACCTGTTTTATACTATGAAATTCCAAGGATCCAATATAACACAAGTATAGCAATTACTCGTGCAATATACAGAGCCACCGGCAGGATGGGGATCTAATGAAATACTCTAGAAGTCACTGGACACTTGAGATCAGAAACTTAATTCCTGTGCCCAACCTAAATTGCACCTACTAGGAATAGAAAGACACGTGCTCGATGCAGACTCTTTCAGAAGTCTCTGCTAGCAATTTATCAAGTGTTTTTCCAGTGTAATACTCTAAAATAGATGACTTTTTTAATTGGAGCTTTTTTAAAAAAAAAATTGAGAGACAGAGGGCTATTACTTTCCCGAACAGTAATGGAAATTATTGGTTCATTGTGAATTGTGCATGCTTCCGGCCGGATAAAATCCTCTTTCAACTAAAAAAAATCCGAAAGCTTCCTGTTTTGTGTAAACAGGTGGTCCAATGGGAGATGCTTAGGTCTGCTTGGATTTCAGAGCCACCACATGTTGATATGGGCAGGCCAAACAGGTTTTCTTCTCCTCTGGTTTGCATCAGGCAGGTTGGCTACCATTCAGTCTTGTTTACATTTTCAACCTTCTCGGCTCATTTGTGCTGCCTTTTGTGGATGACCCAGCAGTTCATCCATCAGAGAAAGCCTTGAGCTTCTGTAACAAATCCCACAGCACGTATTTTAAAAGCAAGGTCATTTGACTGTTGTATGCTGGAGGTCCATGAGTTAAATGGCTCTGCATAGAACATTTCACCGTGACATAACCTCCAGCTGATCTCCACTGTTTTAGCTAACTTAGTGGAAAGACCTGAACAAAAACTCAGTCTTTAAAGACCCTTTCTCTAAGGTAGTTTCTGGTAAAGCCCATTTTAAGAAAACACTCGAGGTGCAATTGGAATAGAAACAAATCTGACAAGCGCACTGCAGTTGCACCTTCCTTTAATCTTCCTATAGGTAACTACAAACATCTTAGAAAAAAACCCAAACTGAAAGGTACTCCCTCTCATTTAGGAGACAAAAGTCATGTGCCATTCCATTTTATTATTATGATAAGATAATAACAATAACAGTGATACAGATTCCCCAATTATAGCTCTTGTGAGTAGTCCATAAGGATTTTGCTGTATTTCTTCTATTGTGGGATGCACCTCTCTAAGCCCTTCCACCTCCCCCACCTCGGCACAGCGCAGAGCAGGTTGGGTTTCTTCTGAATGCACTCAGCAAGAGGCTCTTAACAAACAGCTGGACCAGGGGTAGGACTCATCTCTCCTGACCTCCCCTGTCTGAAGGTAAGCTGCCCACACTCCCCAGAGGGAGACACGGGCAACCTCTAGAAGGGAGGAGCCGTTCTTGGACCCGAGAGTAACGTGGGTTGGAGGACATGCCCGCTGACTGATTACCGTGGGGCCAACCTGTCCCTCTGAGCACGCTGCCACCGAAGCTCTCCATTTAAGCCGGCTGTTCTGCTATTAGTGTAGGACTGTGCGCTGCTACCTGTTGTAAGCCATGAATACATGGCTTCCAGACGGTGGAGTAAAAGCAGACCAGAATTGCTACCACTTCACATCTGACACCAAAGCACGGCGCGTTCGGAAACTCCGCTGGCATGTGCTTGTGCTTATTTCTGTTTAGGTTGAGCGCATAAGAAAACATGCTAAACTGATGATTCTGAGCAAACTGGAACACAAATATACCCCAGCAGGTCCTAAACCCACAGTTCCCATGCAACATCAGACACACAGCTCTCGCTTACACCCTCATGCAACAAGACCAACATTGGCTGGTTATGAATCCCTATTATCATTTCTAACATGGGTTCATGAGGACATCAACAAAATTCCTGCTATGTTGTGCAAACTCCAAGCTGCGGATGGGCACTGCCCCGCTTGTGCCTGCAAGTGGCTCAGCTCCGGTGCAGACCACGGTGAGCTGTGCTGATCGGGGTCCCTGCAGGCAGCCCGGAGACACGTCCCGCGGCGCAGGAGACCTGCCTCGGCCTGACCAGTTCAGCCCCCACCCACGGAACACAGCGTGAAAGCTTATCACGGCAGCGTTTGACGGCAAATGTGATAAGCAGCTTAATGACTAACTGGGGGAACTCTGCAAGGGTTGTGATAGGCAGGGGAAGAATGTTTGACTTCCCGATTGCTAAGAGCTGGAAATCATTTCCAAGAAACACTAGCTTAGCTAAATCAGGCACAGAATAAACACAAACCCATGCTGGGCAACCAACAATGCTTGCGTTTACCCACAGGGCAACTGCTCAGATAAACATGTTACCTCGTCATACCTCCAAACGCATCTATCTTCTCAAAGAATGCAGTAAGCCAGTCAGAGGAAGATACCCTTTCTGCCCGACTTCTCCAGTCACTTTTTCTTGACAGTGATAGAGATCATCTCAAGTTCTCAGAGCACTGTCAGCCATCTCCGGAGCACTGGCCAACCTAAGCCCACTCCTTACCTGCTTAGGGCTGTCCCTCCCTCTCCCCCAAACACTGTCACCCAGTACGTTCTCATTTCTAGTACAGAGGTGTGGAATGAAAGAAGAGCAAGCTGTACCCTTGTCCACCCTTCTCCCTGAGCAGCACCACCAGGAAATATGTTGGGGTTTCCACTGCAATCATCTCACTGGCCACTTCAGTGCTAAGTGAGAATCTTTCTGGCAGCACGGGACATGCGTGGACACCCTGAAGGGTGCAGAGACAGAGGAGAAGGCCCTGCCGAAGATTTCCCAGCTGAAAGAGCCTCAAAGGCATGAGGATTGGGACAGCACGGATATCCACTGACCTCTCTACTCTCTAGAAGATACCCAGGCCAGTATAGATGGGGGAGGAAGGCTGGGTAAGATTTATGAACCATCACCTGAAGACTGTCACAGGGCTTAAACAGATTGAAAAGTACCTCTGTTCAACAGCAGCAGACAGACTTGCTGGTGCGGAGAGAAACTGCAAGATCTTGTGGTGGACACTAGAAGGGCTAGAGGCAGAAAGGTGTCCTGGTTTTGGCTGGGATAGAGTTAATTTTCTTCCTAGTAGTTGGTATAGTGCTGTGTTTTAGATTTAGTATGAGAATAACGTGGATAACACCCGGATGTTTTAGTTGTTGGTAA
>NW_009235248.1:18934-25403 GCF_000690835.1 Fulmarus glacialis
GTTTTCGTGGGGTGGGCTGACCGCCTCCCTGCCGATGGGAAGTAGTGAATGAACTCCTTGTTTTGCTTTGCTTGCGTGAGTGGCTTTTGTTTTACCTATTAAACTGTCTTTATCTCGACCTATGAGTGTTCTCACTTTTACCCCTCCGATTATTTCCCCCATCCCACCGGGGGCAGTGAGCGAGCGGCTGGATGGTGCTTAGTTGCCGGCTGGGGTTAAACCACAACAAAGGGTGATGTGAAGTTCAAGCCACATGCGAGTATTTACATATTAATTTAATCCTCATCACAGTTATTTTACCTCTATAATAGCTGTGGCAAAAAGTGTCCATTCTTAACTGAAACTTTCCACTTTCTATGTGACATTTCTCAAGAACAAAGTCTCTACCCAGCCTGAAAAAAACCCTAGCAACGTAAATCAAAACATGTTTAGTACATGGCTATTTTCATTCCCAAGACAATCTATCAACACTCACTTCTGACTTACTGTCTTTAACAGGGAGCACCACTTTGCAGTAAGAGAGTGCTCAAAGATCAATCATAATGAATATGAATGTTAACAAGGTAGCAGTAGGAAGCAAAATGCCTACATCCAGTATATCTAAATACCACCAGGATACTCGCCCCTGCCAAGGAGAATTCAGGTATGGCAACAGAGCAACAGAGAGGTTGTAATATTCCTGGACTAGGTGCAAAAGTCAGACTTTCTTTCCATTGTGGTCCTTGTCCATCCCCTAGGAGATACAGGCTGCCTCGAGCAGGATTTCGCAAACTTTTATCTATAACAAAGGACCATTGAACTTTCTGAAAGAGGTCCTTGGAATGTGTCACTGTTTTTTGAGTCAGAAAAAGGATGAATAAAGTACTCATTATTAGAGAAAATATGTTTTATTGTTTTAAGACAATTTTATTAACACAATTACAGATATTTTAGTTTTAAAACATTTGTATCACTTTACGTTTGCCTCAGGTCTTAACATGTCAGGATGGACTCCTTACCATGCCTGCAAGC
Organism: Fulmarus glacialis; assembly: GCF_000690835.1. Taxonomy (NCBI): domain Eukaryota; kingdom Metazoa; phylum Chordata; class Aves; order Procellariiformes; family Procellariidae; genus Fulmarus; species Fulmarus glacialis. Next base: position 19,946 of record NW_009235248.1, read on the forward strand.
AGGCAGCAGCTCAGTATATATTAACAATTGTAATGCAATGTGTAAGTATCTAGGGGGTGTTTTGTTTTGTTTTTATTTAATTGCTACTGCCTTGCAGCTCACCTTTTGATGTCTTACGGAACACTAGTGGCTCATTTACCACAATTTGTGCAACACTATCCCTACAGCACTGAAAAGTCTTTTGATTCTCAAACAAGGTGAGAGAAAGCAAACCCCAGGAATCCCCTTTGCCAGTCTCTTTTCCAGCCCACACTCCTCCCTCAGCCTCTCCTCATCACCACATAACGTGGCTCTGTAGAATTAGAAATACTACTGTGGAAGACAAACTGTTGTGCTCTTGCAGCAAGGATGGGACATTGTATGTGAGAGCACAGCATTGTGCTTTTAACACACTGCTCACCTTCCTTTTCAGATCACGGTATGATGTAAGTCCTGTAACCGCTACTGCAAGTTGAACTACAAGCTACTTGAGCAGGACCTTATCTCTCAAACAGTAATTCCCTGTCTCACATCATCTACCCTTCCTTATACCAATCACCTCATATTTTATGAACTAGTCTAAAGCTTTCACTAAAGCCACTTTGTGCTTGAGATAGCTGAGCCACATCCTGAATCCCCATGATAGGGGAAGGCAAAAGAAAACTGAGACCAATATCGAAATACCCATCTGAGCTGAGGGCAGTCTACCTGGGGCTGAGAATATGATTGAGAGCGGCTTTTAACCCTTGAAAGGGTGTAAGAACTACTAATTTTGAATGCTCCAGTTTGTTAAACCTAGAGGTGACCCTACATAGGCCCCATTTGGTTTGGGCTCTCCGCGCACCCTGATCTCAGCATGCGGACTTACAGGTCATGCCTACGAGCAACTTTTCACATGCCATGCCGGCCCCACTCAACTCAGCAATAAATCTCCTATGGACCGCAGGATACTGGAGTTTCCTTCTATATGACTGTTTTCCTCTAAGAAGTATGCTTTCTTTGTATTTCTGGTATGATATATAGATTGTCTTCACAAATTTCAGGGGAAAAAGTCTGCACTGAGAGAAATCTCCAGCAGTTCTTTTCTCAGCTCTGATAAAATAAGGCTACATATTTAAGTGAGTTTATATATATTGATGTCCTCCAAATTGGCACAGAAACATTTCTGCTTTTTTCTCTCTCTATTGGGCATATCATTTCGGAGCCCCATTCTTGCCACGGAGCCTTCTAAGCTATTGATCTGCCCGTAGCTACTTCTGATATGGGAATGAAGGTGCAAGGCAAAGGCTGGGGGCGAGACGGGCTCTGCCCCGCTTACCTCGTAGAAGAGCCCTTCGGGGAACTGCTGAAAGCACTGGGCGCAGACGAAGCACTGCTCGTGGTACAGCTCACCGTTGCTGTTGACGATTTTCTCCGCAGGGGCAAAGCCACCTCTGCAGCGCTCGCAGATGGCATTTGCAAGTGCGTTCGCCATGTTGCTGTCATAAAAAAAAAAAAAAGAAAGAAAATCAGCCCAAATAGGCAACACCACTGGTTGTGAGTCTCTTTTTTTTCCCCAAAGCCAACTGCATCAGCCTAACGCTAGGCTGCTCAACACAAGTTTTTTAATGGACTTAATGACTTGTGGCATCCCCTCAGAAATAAAACTGCCATTTTCCCTGCTCCCAAATCTTTTAGAAACAAAACCCCCACAACGCACTCTAATAACTATTAATTCAAAAAAACAAACAGAAATGTCGTTATTACAGACACATTCATAGGCTTTTTATGATGAGAAAAGGCAGGCAATTCAAAGAACTATAAAAATTACGAAATACGTTAGAATTACAGAAAACAAGGGCAAATATTAAAAATAACTGAGGACTGGCATCACATAGGAAAACAAAATAATTCCTAATTCTAAAATATATTTAACAGCATTGATTCAAAAACTCTAAATAAGCAACATGAAAGAATATATGGTATCTAGTCTGGTAGATATTACTGAAAACCAGAACAGGTAAACCATTATTCCTTATATAAGCTTCGCATAGCTTGAAGTCATTTTACAAATTTAGTTTGAAGCCATGGGATTCTTGGTTGGTTTGTTAGGGTTCATCTCAGGGAGGTCAGCTCATTGCGTGCTGGTGTCGGTCCAGGGCCAAGGGGGAGGGTGGGAATGCTCTGGCTGCCCACTGTGACCCACACGCAGGCCAACACAAGCTGGCAACCCCACGCCAGGAATGCAAAAATTACTCAAATTGTAACCTTGGTTGCTTCTCAAAGGCACGTGATCATAAAATGACAGCAGTAGCTGAAAAATATCAGAGGAATTGGCTACTTCACTAGGATTGTGTCCACATCTGCCGCAGACAGTACAGCTGTGTTTCAGTTAATTAAGGCCAGAAAAAGACTTATTTGATTTTTCCTTTGCAAGCATTTTCTTACTCGTATCTAGACTCCCAAAGCTATGCCTTTCAGGATCACCCCTCTGCCCTAATACCATTTGACAGAGAGCAAATATAGGGCAATGGTCTAGTTTCATTACAACCTGACCACAGCTGACAAAACCACTGACTCAAACATCTATCTGGAAGCTTACTAAACAACCGACATTATTTTAAACACACGTGCACGCATGCACACATTTTGATAGAGCTATCATGGTGCGCCTGTAAGTGCACAGCCCTCAGTCCTCTGCAAGATGCCAAGCCTTTCCCCCAAAGGGGATAAGACCTCTTGGCTCCCACCAGGTTCAACAGGAACTGAATTCATTCCTCGCACAGCATCTAAGGGAGCAAGAAAACACCTAGCACGTGGTTCAAAAAGGAATGTGCTTTATCTATTTCTTACACTGTCTCACAGAATAGCCCTATGCAAGGTCACATCTGACCAGTTATTATTAGCTGGCTTTTTTTTTTTTCCTCTCTCTCTAGAGATCTTTGCAGAAGAGGAAAACAGTAACTGCTACCCAAATATTCACCGCCCTCTCGGTGAAACAACAAGTGGGCAAATTTTACAAGGAGATCAGATGGAGGATGGTCTATCCCATACATAACAGACAAGCCTATGGACAAACAGCAGGGATTATACGTATAAACTGTGGTTAACTGTAAAGCTCGCTGATGGTCTCCATGGATTGTGTATGCTTTCTGTGGGGGAAAACCTCAGTCACTTCATCTGTCCTCCTTATCAATCTAAATGAAGATCCCAACAGAAACTGGGATCTTTCATCATCACCTCAACAGTTCTCAAGCACTAAGGATGTTAAATGCTGCCAGACATAAAGTATAATCCAAGCAAAAACATGAAACAAAGTTCAAAACCAAATGAAAATAAAGCTTTCTGCCTCAGTATGCAAAAGTACTTCACTTTGAAACACATCATATATGCAAAAACAGTGATGCACTATAATACTTCTGCATTAGTGAAACAGTTTGCCCAAAATAATAGGCAAACAACCTAAAGTCGGGGAGACTACTTGACAAATTCCAAATTCCAACCCCGTTTCAACTGCCGACAAAAATTTCTGACGCAATTAATGATGAAGTTTAAAGCAACAGCTCAAATTTTAGTTGACGATTACAACTGGCAATGTATCAAGCAGAACAGTGGCAAAGGTTGCATTACAGAACGGCTTATACAGCCTGCCCGGAGCTCAGATAATAAAATACATATGTACAATATGCCAGTAATATCACCGTAGTTACACCCCGAAGCCGAACAGAACGAACTTACAATCTTGCATAAAAGTCACAAAACTCTTTGTAGAGTTTTATCTCACTGTGCCTACGTTGCAATTTTGACACTGGTTTCTCGCCTTCATTTCCTGCAGAGTTGTGGGCATCAGGAGCGACCTTGTGTGCAACCTCTTCATCCTCTGGGATGGGGTAAGGGTGAGCTCTGCGCTGGAAGTCCATCTCTCTCTAATTGCTTTCCCGGATGTATATATTCTATGCTTATACTGCAAAGAAGCTGTAGGCAAAGTCTGCAAAACAATATGCTGGACTTCCCCCTTGTTCCCAGCGAAGTGATTTACTTTCACAGCTCCGTGTCATGTAGCCGGAGCTGCTCAGCGCCCTGCTAGAGCTTCAAGTTAAAAGTTCAGCGGCGGGGCGGTGAGCCCGTCACGCTGTGATTTACTGGCGCTGGTCGCGAGCGGAGGAGCACATTCCCCTGCCAGGCCCTCATGCAAACTCGGATGCTGGAAAGGGGCTTCGCTGCCGGCTGCTGATAGAAGCCGCCCAGGAGAGCTGCGCTGCGGGTCACCTCTGTGAGCGAACACGTTCACCGCCAAACTTGTCCGCAGCTACTTTCTGCTGAGGGGGGTGGAGGCGGATTCCAACAGTATTTTATTGTGGGCAAACCAGCAGTGGAAAGCACGAAGAGAAGACTTCTGTCATTAGGTAAATATTGCTTTGATGCTACAGTATATTAATTACATTGTAAAAATGGCCTTTAATGTTCCACTTGCGTCTTCTAAGTCATACGTGCTGAATTTATCTACAGGCATCTTTCTTCTTGTCAGCACTTCAGAGAAGGGGTAGGGACAGACGGATGGTTTGGTTTCTGTTGTGCTTCACAGGCCATTACCCAAACTGCCAGGTATGCTATCATGGGCGATATACGAAGGAGGAAAAACGAAGCTTGATTTCCAGTGAAGTGCTGCATTTAGAACAATTATCTAACGTAAGAACACTTCATAGGTTTGAAAGCTGAAGTAATTTACTGTGGATATTAGGGAACTGAGAAAGCAAGACCGGGCAGAATAAAAATTAATCATTCCTTCACCACAGAATGCCCTCCTAATGTTGCAATTATTTCATGGTTATACTCTCTTTAAAAAACCTGTTGTGCACGGCTTACTAGGGAAGGCAGGGTTGATTCGCTGCAGATCCGCAGTTAATAATTACACCCCTGCGAGCTCTCCCTGCTTGAAGCGCAGCGCTTGCGGCAGACCTGGGATACTTGGCTTCCAGCAACTCTTAACTGCAGACAAAGCAGGGTTTTGGGAAGCTGTCCCGTGTAACTATCTCTTGCGTTGAACTGACTCAGCCTTGTTAGCAATCGATGGAACTGCAGAAGCGCATGCACTTCGCACTCATGACACACGGCGTCTCGGTATCCGAAGAATCTGCCAGTCTGCGAGGGGGCGTGAGAAAGCAGAGGACAGGAAGGAGACCGACAGAGGGAACAAGTAGAGAAGTTAGGACTAGAAGATGACAAAGGATATGACAGAAAGTCCAGTCAAGGCTCTACTTCCTAATATGTCTTCACCTTCCTAGGACCTACTGCAGAGGGTCTGGTTTATGACGGTTTTGGGCCGTACCTCTCACCGCTAGCTGGGAGAGCTTGCTCGGTAAGCGTACAGCAGCGCGCACGCCACTCTCCACGCAGGCCTGGGCTCGCACGTAGCCGCCTTCCCGCAGCCTGGCCAACACAGCACTACGTTTCTGCTGCTGCCAAATTTGTGGGATGGGTTTGGTCAGGCGTCTTTCCT
>NW_009235248.1:25449-29368 GCF_000690835.1 Fulmarus glacialis
GGCAAGCTATTCCCCTGCGCCACAAGACCGCAATCCCCCCCCAAAGGTGGGACCCAGGCAGCATGACCCTGCTTATTCGCCCGCCCGTAGGTGTGGTTATCCATCTTGCACCAGAGCAACCGGGAGCCACAAGCTGTAACAGGCTAACCTCACCACTTAGATGGTTTGGCTGGAGCTCAAGCCCTATTTTTATCTGTCATGGAGCAAGCTCCAGATCAAGCAATGCCCAGGTTGTAGCCCTAGGCCACCAGGAACTTGCCAGAGCACCGTTGCAGGAAACAGCGCTGGAAGAAAAGGTTTCTGCATCCGCTGGAGCACCAGTGATGAAAACGAGCGCTGTCTGCCAAAGGAGATGCAGGCATAGTGATGCCGGCTCTTCTTCTCCATGCTGCTTCCCAGCCTTTCCTGCACAGATCAATGCCGAGCTTTTGTGGGTATGAAAAACTCCAGGGAGACTGACTGCAATGGACTAACCATGCTGATTCATCCAGGATTGGTGCAGGTGCACCAAGCCACTAAGATAAGAAACAGCAAGTCAGTCTGTCTCTCCCCCTTATCACTGACCATCTCCTCAATTTTTTTCTTGTATTTTGTCCCTGCGAGGGGACAGCCTCCTGCAAGGCTGCTGCTGCGATACAGAGAGCCCTGAAGAGTTTCTTTCTCCCGCTGGACTACTTCAGTCCTTGCAGTAACCTGAAATCCACAGACTACCAAGGGGGCTGGAAGCCACTTTTGCTCCCTTGCGTCTTCTCTGGTCAACAGGAAAGTATTTGCTTGCTTTTTCAGCTTGCTATTGCACAGTCTTCTGCATGGCTGCAGCAAAGCAAGTAGTACAGCGAGTCAGTGCAATAACAGATGTCCATCCAAAAAGCCTGTTTTAATCTTCCTAGCTTTTTTCAAGAAGCAGTCCTACAAGGTAATAGGACTCCATATGTGCAATAAGTAGAAGCTGCCTGCTTCTCAAAGCCTATTGCCATTGCTGCTGGTGGAATTACTCCCAATTTGTTTTCCATTAAGCGAGAAAGGAGCCTGCCAGAAGTTTAAAAAGGGCCTTTCAGCTACTGAAGCAAAACATAGTTTCTACTGTGAAGGTTTGGTAGTCCGCAAATCCAGAGCAGCTGGCCATCTTTCTCTTTTCTGTCATTTTGCTGGAAGCGTGCTGCCAAGATCTGAAATACGCTGTTAAAAATACACGGCATTTTCTTTAGGGAACTCTAAGTTACTCTGAGGTGAAGCCGTCCACGGGGAGCGAGAAGTGTGTAGGAGGTTGTTGATTTGGAGCAGCAGCTTCCCAAGGGCATTCCCTGGGATCTGGGACAAAACGTACCAGCCTGCTGTTAAGGAAGGAGTGATAAGGAGAGGAGAAAAGGGAGAAGTTCAGTATTTAATTGGAAAAGGTACGTAGGAAGGAAGAAGACAGAGAGGCTCCTCCTGGCACACTGAGGATCTTATCAGAAGCCCAAGCTGACGGCGGGGAAGGTGCTGAGGGAAAACGGCAGAAGAGGGGAGGGGAAGCGTCCCACTGCGGCTGCGGAGAAAGGCTTTGGAAAACAGCAGCGAAAATAGCCACACTGCTTTATCATCGCCGACGGACGACTGCCGCCCCTCTCACACGCTGCTTTCTCTGGAGAGCTTTCAAATCCAGCTGCCCGTGCCGGTGGCTGCCAGAGGCAGACAGGGACTCTTACAGAGAAGGCTTGGTGGCCGGCCAGCCCCGCTGAGCGTTTCGCTCCCTGCCACAAATAGACGTGCCGAGCAGTCACAGCTCCAAACAAGGTGCTTGGCAAAAGCAGTTGCTGCTTGGCAAGCTACTCATGCCACCGTGAAATATCACTGCGTCACCGGCGCTGTCGGGAGGCCACGTGCCCCATTGGGTTATGCGGGGGGGGATGAGTAGTCACAGTGCATCCCTCCCCTTCACACACAGGTAAGGGTGATTTCATTTTAATTACCTTTAACACAGATGCTATGCAACAGTCCTCACATGCAACATACGGAACAACTAGAACAGAAGTTTTGCTGCAAAATATGCGTGGACTTGCAGTGCCCTGCGCTGATTTCTGCACCAACCTTTTAAAGCACTAATTGACCTTTGGCATCTTTTTTTATTGAAATTAAAAACGCTCTTGGGTTCTGGTTGCTGCAATTGTTTACCTCTTAAGCAATAAAATACTTTCCGTGTTAAGCTGGTCTCCTAAGGCAATTTGAAAGAAGGTATAAATCTTTTCTATAATAAAGATGCAGATTATGGACAGGATTTTCACATGTGGCCAGCACTGCTCTAACTTCTGTTTCTATGAAAAACGATGGAAAACCATCCTGAAACCACTGCAATAAAAACCAGGTGAATTCTGAGTGCTCCTAAAAGTTTCATCCTTTAGTCTTCGCCATAAAAAGCATGATTAAGCTTATGTGGTGAGAGTTTAAACAGGACAAACAAAAAGGCACCTCTAGCTGTTTCATATACTTCAATATAAATTTATTCTAGTATAAACATGTCCAAAAAATGCTTTGGTCTCTGCAAACAGAGAAGGTCCACATTCCATCTCTCCATAAGGAAATGAATATAACTGGAATAAACAGGTAAGCAGCACCTTCCCACACAATGTTTTATCAGCCATACAAGCACAGTGAAAAATCAGTCTCTGACAGAATTCATAGAAAGGGAGAGCGATATTTAACTATAGCACTTTCCTGTTGTAAGTAATATTTAAAAAAACTATTATATTTTCTTCCTGCTGGTTACAAATACTACCAAACGAAAACAAGAAATTACTTCTGTATACAGATACTTGATACTCTTTAAACAGCCATCTCTTCCTCCCCCACTACTATTTTTTGAATCCTACGCAGACAGGAAAAACAAAACAACAAAAAGACGCAGTATCACATATGAGAAGCTCACGAGAGCTCTAATAAATTTGTGTTGCAAGAGATACAGCATGCTATCAGTTATTCTTAAAATCTGCACCCTGTGTAGTTGGCTGCATGTATACTTCACTATGGTAAATATACTGTATCCAAACTCTTCCAACTCAATACATTTTAAAGATGCATTTGCACTAATGCATTGCACATAACAACATTTATATCCCCATTCCTAATTTAAGAATAATAAAAAAGGTCAGCTACTCAATACTAGGGGCTGCACATCAAATGTCTCTGAGACACTCGCTCTGAAAAGAACCATCTTTTCAAGACCAATGAGACAAGATCAGGCCCACCAAGCTCAAAAGCATTCTTCTGTTTAGACATACACACAATGAACTTCACAACACCAAGGTCATTCAGTTCTAAAATTTGAAAGTGTTTGGGCAGAATAATATTTATACTGGTGGAAATTAAACCACTGGAAAGTCAAGGGATGCACAACAGAGTGTGATCAGGCAATTGCAAGCAAATTACAACTCAGTGTACGTGTGCTTCTCCTCCACTGCTTAAGGAACAGATTTAAAGCTCAAATATGTAAAAATGTATGAGATTGATCTTTGCATTTTCTGACATTTCAGGAAAATAGCATCCTGGCCTGTATCAGAAATAGTGTGGCCAGCAGGAGGAGGGAGGTGATCGTGCCCCTGTACTCGGCCCTGGTGAGGCCGCATCTCGAATCCTGTGTTCAGTTTTGGGCCCCTCACTACAAGAAGGACATTGAGGTGCTGGAGCGTGTCCAGAGAAGGGCAACAAAGCTGGTGAAGGGTCTGGAGAACAAGCCTTATGAGGAGCGGCTGAGGGACCTGGGGCTGTTTAGCCTGGAGAAGAGGAGGCTGAGGGGAGACCTCATCGCGCTCTACAACTGCCTGAAAGGAGGTTCTAGCGAGGTGGGGGTTGATCTCTTCTGCCAAGTAACCAGCGATAGGACGAGAGGAAATGGCCTCAAGTTGCGCCAAGGGAGGTTTAGACTGGACGTTAGGAAAAATTT
>NW_009235248.1:29463-29760 GCF_000690835.1 Fulmarus glacialis
GGACATGGTTTAGTGGTGGACTTGGCAGTGCTAGGTTAACGGTTGGACTTGATGATCTTAAAGGTCTCTTCCAACCTAAATGATTTTATGATGCTGCACTACCATATTTCTCTTCAGGGTAACAGTTTTCCAGCACCAATATTCAGTTCATCTCATCTGTCATTGAAATCCACCAAAAATCCTTCACCAAATCCTTAGCGTAAAGGCAAACGCCAGCCTTTGCTTCTGCCTTAGCCATCGGCCTGCGCTAGCTGGAACTGATGTTTTCACAAGCCAAACACCATGACTTGAGCGGTT
>NW_009235248.1:29807-39214 GCF_000690835.1 Fulmarus glacialis
CATGACTCAACATAATGCCCCGGCTACCAGGAGAGACTTCCAGTACGTCCACGCGGTTCCTTGTAGGGCAGAGATAACTACAGCACCAGCCTTCCCGGCTCGCAGCGACATCCTTATTACAGTAACGTCTCCACTGGAGACACCACGCTGAGGACTGACCTTCAGCTTTACTAACCAGCATATCATTTCCACACACGTCTCCTCTCTCAACATAATGCCCCGGCTACCAGGAGAGACTTCCAGTACGTCCACGCGGTTCCTTGTAGGGCAGAGATAACTACAGCACCAGCCTTCCCGGCTCGCAGCGACATCCTTATTACAGTAACGTCTCCACTGGAGACACCACGCTGAGGACTGACCTTCAGCTTTACTAACCAGCATATCATTTCCACACACGTCTCCTCTCAAATATTACTATTAATCTACACCTCCAGCAACATAACCTCTCCAAATATTTTTCACCTTCATAAAGTTTGTTTTTCTATTCTATATGAGGAAGTGCAAAGTTTTTCATTTCCTGAATTAATTTGTTCTGGGCAGAAGGTAGAATGTGGGAAAGAAAATGTCGCCTCAGTTGTTACTCTTCTCTCACACGCATATTAAATTGTAATTGTTAGTCACTCTGAATTTTGGTTTCACATTTTTTTCTTCCCACATTCACTGCAGCATCACTAAGCTTTAAAACCAGCAGAGGATGGCAGACAGCTGAGCCATGTGCAGTTAACATTGGAGAATTAAATAATGGCCCAAATATTCAACAGCCAAAAGAGAATAACCAGAAGCGATTTATGTTCCTAAGAGTCGAGCATGAGTAATGTATCGACAAATAAAGCTAATATAAAATAGCATTACTTTCATACTTCACTATGATGGTCTTAACATTTTGGGTAACACAAACTGAAGACCTTCATCTTGTACTTTACATTTACTAGCTCTTCAATAGTAGTAGCAGAACTTTCAAGTAAGCACAAATGAATTTCAGTAGCAGTTACTGCAAAGCAAGACTTCCATGCATTTTCCATACCGAAAGCTTTGGTAACTATTGCAAGATTTTTTAAAAGTAAGAGTTTCCACCCCAGCAATTGACTAATCCCGAATGAGTAAAGCAGGAGTGAATGGTTATAATACGTATTATGAGACTTGCAAGGGAAGATGTAGAAGTTAATCCCAGCAATACGCTGTTGCGAGGGGTATGTGAAGGCGCAGCACGGGGTTTTGTGCTTTCTGTCAGAGGGGTTTGAGCGCTGCAAAACTCCTTCCCCTTTGCTACATACCACGGAGAAGTGGGTATAATTTGAGGATTAGCTTTAGAAAGGAATGTTGTTTAAAACTAAGCAATTACTTATACCCTTCGGGCAAAATTCATTACTTGCAACCTGGTAATTCATGGAGCTATCCTATCCTGAAACCGCACTGCTACCACATCCTTTTAAAAAAAAAAAAAAAAAAAGGAACTTTTTTAATACATCAGAAATACAGTGTTTGCTTCAGTTTCTGAAGTCAGCAACGAGAAATGTACAAAACAATAACTGAAAAGCCAAAAATCAGGCGAGACAAACAGCTTTCAATGCAAACTTTCCGTACCGGAACAAGAAGGGGACTAGCCAGGGCAGCTTTTGAGTCATGACTCCGAGTGGGTAACATTTTTCCAATAGCTGCATAGAAACAGAGTTCAAAAGGTAGACTCAACTTGGGATCAAGAACTTTATGATCTATGAAGAGCGTGGCATGCATAGATTTAACATGCTGGAAAAGACAAATGCCTTTTCACATCCGCTTCACCTTCGTCCGTCCATTCCTTGCTGAAACAGCTTGAATCCTTTGAATCTTTCATTTGCAAAGGCACAGCTAAGAAATGCTGCCAGGTGTTGCTAGCTGTTATGTTACTTCCAATATGTTACTTCCTTTGAGGCTAATAGCTAGTAGTTTTTAATTAATTTTCTTCTAGCTCCATCATGGCCATTAGAGGAGACAGAAAAAGCAGAAAAGCTACAGGGAAATATGTCACAAAAGTCATAAACCAAATTTCTCATGTCGGACAAAAGGCTCCAAAAGATCATGAAGCTTTATATATATATATGAAGATGAATATATATATATTCATATATAAAGACGCATCACAGGATGACTTACAATCTGCTGGCAAAGCTGAGCAGTGTCATCCAAAAACACTGCTCACGGAGCGTTACACGTGAAACCATCATTTCAGAATGCTACCAGGAACTACCTAAAATCAGAAGTTTCTACAAAGCTGACAGATACAAAGACAAAAACTGAACGATACCTAAAGCCGCTATGACAAATCAAGCAAAGAAAAAATGAACACACTACCATGTGCACTACGGCATCAGATAACATACATGAAAACTCAGAGCATCGCCCGTGTTTGGGAAATGCCCCGAGATTCCTGGGCGCGAGGCGAGACCGGAGGAGTTAACCGAAGGGAAAAACACCGAACGTCACACACTCTGTAGGAAGTCCCTGAGCCACAGCTGGCGGCAAGCGTGGATTACTACCAAGGGAAATCCCATAAAAGGCCTGCTCTTTCCTTACACCTCCCTCCACAGGCATCGGCTTTTGGCCACCGTCAGAGGCAACATACTTGGCAAGCCAGAGCCGTTCCCATGTCTGGAGAGCATCATGTAAAAAGGCCCACGGTCCTCTCGAGGACACCACGTCTGTTAGCTTTGCATTTCCTAGAACAGCTCAGAGACCACAGGAAATAAAATAAACAGAAAGGGAACCCAAACGTAACAGCCTTTAAGCTTGTTCTCTCCAATGTCTGCAAGTTAGTAATTTTTATTAAGTGGTGACATTGACATAATTTAGTTTTTCTCTCCTCTGCAGAATACTTCTGTGTGTAAATTCACTTCAGTGTGACAGACTGCATTCAAAGGAGAGCTTAATTATAATGAAGAATAATGAGCAATGACAGTACATTTTCTGTAGAGAACACCTCTGATGAGGTGCTATCAAAACGCATGAAAGCAAAAGCAAAAAAAATGAAACCCTCAACTTTTCTTTAGCCAGCTAATCCTGTAAAAAAAAAGCAATGAAAATCCTAATTGTTATAATCATTGAAGCTTAACAAATTACTGAAATTATAGATTTTTACGATGAGGCAAGGGTAAGAGGAACAGTAGTAATTGCTTGAGTTTCTGTTACGCAAGCAGCTACCTCCGGTCATTTGGAGTCACGGGAGGTGATAGTCGGGGTGAGCAAGTCAAACAAAATCACCTAGGAGTTATTATGCAATGCAAAAGGCAAGAGGTGAGAGAGAAGGCAAGAAAAAAGGGTGTGTTCCTCATGAGTTATTTTAACCCCTAGAGCAATGAAAAGTACAGCACAAATGAAAAGTAAAGCCTCTAGTCATTTGGATACCTCAAACTAAGGCTCAATGCAAATTCTAAGTGTCACAATATTAAAATATAACCATGAAGCATATTTTTGCTGGCTGGAAGTTACTATAATTAATAATAATAATTCAGTATTACGTTTACATGGACAAACCTCTCTTCAATTAGAGCAGCTAGCAGATGAGCCAAAGTGTTTTTTAATCAAGAGTTCCCAAGTATCTGATTCAATGAGTATTTCTAGGTCCCAACCCTCTACTATTCCAGCAGAGTTTCTAACCACAACAAATGAAGAAGCATAATTTTCTTGTGGCTTAACGTTTGTTTTCAAGCTCTTCCTGGTTTAATAAATTAGTCTCTTTTTTTACCAATGTATTGAATAATTACTCTTTTACCTGCTGACACTGGCACCGTGAGCAAGTGAAACATCTACTTACAGAAAGTGGCTATATAAATATTAACATTTGTGATGCTATTAAGAAATGTTACCAGTGGAAATCAAATTTACGAATGCTTCCAGGTGCAGACAGATCTTTTCTTTCTGCCTTCCCCTGCCCTCAGTACCCTAAGGTGTCTGAAAGCTCAACAGGGTCCCTGGTTCCCCAGACAGCTCCCAACCAGCATCTTCTTCCCTCCCTCCTCGGAAAAGTAGGAGGTCTTCAGGGAGGACGTGCAGCTGGAAACAGCTGCACACCTTGGCTGGCTGCTACACATGGGTTTTTATGGCAGGCTGAGGAGATTTGTGACCTCGCACAACTCCCAAATGCTGCATCTCATAAAGAAAGGGAGGCACTCAGCCCTACCGCATTGCTGATGTTTTGGGGATTTTATTCATTTGTTTCTTTTTATACTCACCTACGAGCTTTGCAGTGCAGAGCCTATCCCCCCAAGGCTCAGTGGGACGTAAGAATGTGCTTATGTCTCCCATTTCATCTGCGAGGGAGTCTTTGTGCATGAAATTTTGGGGCACATCCACATGCCTTCCAGCCTGGAGTCGGTGCGCAGAGGCAGGCAGGAGCCTGAAGGGACCCAGCAGAAGATTGCCTGCACCTACTCACACAGATGCACCCATCAGCTTCAGCAGCAGAGAGCAAAGGGAAGGCAGATACTTTAAAGCTATTAATGTGGAAAACATCTACGATGCTTTCTGCACAAGAGAATAGAGCAGTGAACTACCTGAGTAACTGACAGCCACCGACTGAAGCTTGCCAATGATTATCTGTCGCAAATGCTGAAATTTACTGTTGGTAAAAGCTTGAGACAAACCTCTTCAAAAATTGTTTACATTTGTAATCGCATTTGAACCCATATGAAGTTAAAGAGAGCTATGGACAATGCTTTAATCAAATTCTCTCTAAGTGTAATTGTCAAAAAAAAAGAGAACTGCCCCTGCTTTTCCCAGTACCTTGTATTGAGCTTCGGAAATTAATAATATCAAATTTTTTAGAGGACTCATTCTATTTTTACAAAGGCGATGGGATGAGAAGGGGAAAGAGCAAAAATAGCGAACACACTGCTACTGTTAAGTGACTCCTAATGATTAATCATAAATGTATGCATACAATTTCCTTTGCATCCCGTTTGCTGAGAAAAGCAAGAAAGAATAGCTCAGCATACAGTCAGAATTTTTTACATGCCGTTTCTAAAGACAAGATTTATCAGAGATGTCATTTTTTTCCCACCAAATCAATACAGCTGGAAAATAACAAGTCTTCCCCTCCGTTCTGAAAAGCAGATTTCTCAGGTTGCATTTAGTTCAGTGACTGTTGCATCTGTTGCAGACAGAGGAGATGAAGGTGCCGGGCAGCCCCTTGCACTATGAATGCTGCACCTGGGGAGCATCCTCTGTACTTAAGGTCTATGCATTGGTAAGCCTAGCTAAAGCAGGGGAAGAGAGGATTGCATTCATCATCCCGACCCCAGCAGACGTCTTGTACTGTGCAAGTTCAAGAAAAGGATGAGTTATCCAGACCACCTTTTACGTGGGGTGGGCAGGCTCCAGCTCCCGGTCTTGTACTGTGCAAGTTCAAGAAAAGGGTGAGTTATCCAGACCACCGTTTACGTGGGGTGGGCAGGCTCCAGCTCCCTGTAAGGTCAGTAAAGTACTAACATCTATAGCAGCAGATTAAAAGGCTCCCAGAGAGGTTATGAGGTTTATTAAGTGATACATGGAGTGGGAGAGGTAGAAAGAGAGGCTCAATTTCCCCTCCCCACCAATGTGCTGTGCTGTCAGGACAAGGGCTGGGACTCCTTTCACCTCTCCGCAGCTGATGGGATGACCTGGGCATGGATTATGCCAGGAGGAGGTGAGGTGGAAGGGACGAGAGAGGCTCTCTGGGAGGGCAACTCAATCCATCCCAGGACAGGTTTCTATAACAAGGGGATGAATCCTACACTCCCATCCCAGTCCCAATCTCAGTTGAGCTTAAGGCTTGCTATTCATGGCTATGGGTGGCTTCCTTTGAAATGCCCTCGCTCTCCTCAACTGGATGGGCTCTGGCAGTCCTCCCCAGCCACCTCAGGTCGTCACCACTGCCAGGGGGACAGCTCAGCTGCTCAGCCACCACACCGTACCACCTGCAACATCCAGGTAGCTGGGGCAGATTTTGAGCTAGCAGTGAGCACCAGGCTGTAAACTGCAGCAGAGCAGTGGCTGCGATGCATGGCGTCAAACCACTTCCGCAGCAGGATGAAGAATCACAGCAACTGGGTGGGCAAAATGAGCAAAACCGTGCACTAAAGTAAGCTCTGCTGCTTGCAAATCAGGCCCCGCAGATAGCCACAGCTGCGTGAGATGAGTTCCCCTCAAGACGACCTGGCATCTACTTGCTAGAGCATGAGGTGTTTGGAGAGACTCTGTTAAATTCCAACATTTACTCAGGAGCTGCTACTGTAAACAGAAATCTGACAAGCTACGAAACTTAACGGAAAGAGCCAAACTATATTCCTACGGTCTTTCCTGCAAAAGACTGAGGGAAATGTGCATAGGGACTGACTCATCATAAAGTGAATAGCAGATCTGGAAGACAATGATGGGGGTCAAACCTCTGGCTGAAGTGACATCAGTGGACGCAGATGCAGAAGCTAAAGTTCGCCTTCCTGTTGCGGAGCTCAGAGTCCCACGGCACACGACCTATCATGACGTTATGTCAACATAGGAAATTATTTTTATACTGTAAAGAGAATTGTTTCAAGAATTTTTGGTTCCTGGAAAATAAAATGTATGTGATACATTATATGATAAACATACGCTCTGTACACGTTTAGGAGTTCCAGTACACTGCTTCACAGTGCCCTAATTGTTAGTAATCATCTCAGGTGTTTTAGGTACCAATGACACTGGCATTCCCAGGAAAGAGCAAAGGCAGAATTTCGGCATCAAGCCCCCCCGAGCTGCTTTGCAGCGCTGACGCTGCCAACACTTGGCTAGATCTCCACCACAGTTTGCGGGCACATAAGTTCCCGACCTACCGAGCAGCGTCTGGCTCCTGCTGCGACGGCCGGACCCAGGAGCCGCAATTACAGCGGTGCTTGCTGCAGCAGCGCGGAGGCAGTCCAAGACACCCTGCAGCCAAGGCGAAGGGGTGTGAATGGCTGTCCGCTGGGTTACTTACTGCTGTTTTTTGCCTTACCAGAGCAACACCCCGGCCTGGATCCCAGGAAACCGCTACCAAAGGAGACACAGACCTCAAAAAGGGTGGGAGAGAGAAATCTCATACTGGGGTAAGGTGTAAAAGGCTATAAAACAAAAACTGGTAGATATCACGTATGACTTTAACAAAGGGCGATTTGAATTTTTTTTTTTTTTTAAATACAGAAATTCTCACAGGATACCCTGAGGACATTGGCATCTCGAGTACATTTTGGCCCAGGATTAGAAAAATACAGTACCTGAACCGAGAAAGCAGCTTTCAGTGAACTGTTCCTCGAGGGCTGATATTATTTAACACATGTGGATTAATATGTATGTAAAACGAAATACAAAGGTGCTAGAACAAAGGACTGGAGAGAGAAACTACAGGAGGGCATTGCAAAGCCATGGAGGATGGCAAGCTATATTTAGCAGACGTGAAAGAAACCTCTTGTCTTTCTTGTGGACTCTAGATGTGCTAAGGACAGGCATCTAAGTGTCGCCAGGGAGAGCACATGAAAAAAGCTAGAGGTTTCCAGTTTTAGAAAACTGAAGAACTTTTCCCCTTCGTTCCCGATTGCTCTTTGCCCTGTTGTTATATCATTATTTTGTATTTACAATGCCATAGCCTTTTGTCATGGAGAATGCAGTAAAAATGACAAATAAGGCTGCCTGGCAACACACAGAAATATCACAAAATGGGTTAGGAAGGAGCAAGGTTTAGTTTGAATAAGAACCAGCTTAAGCTATTAGCAAACACAAAAGAAGCTCTGTCTTTAGGTACGGGTTGTCCCCCTGCTCTAAGAGCATCACCTGGCCATGTCTATTCACCTTCTTGTACCTCCAATACCCTGCCCTGAGCTGATTCATAAGTCCCCTGATTTGCTATTTCCTCCACTTGGATTTTATTTCTCAAGACCGATCCCTGTTTCACGTATTTCTCATCTTCAACCCCAACAGGCTCAGGAAAGGATCAAAACACCTGGACTTATACTGGTACAGACAACCCCTTCTCCCCTCCCAGCCCCAAAAGGGTTTCATTCCCCTCTTGGATGTGCATATAAATAAGAGAAACAGCAACGCAACTGTAGAGCTAGCACTCATTTTTATGTATATGCTTTAAAAAGCAGCTTTCTCTTCCCTAAGATCTATTATTCCTCATTGCTAGTTTTGTATAAAAGAAACTAAACATAAAAAAGTCAAGAATCTCTGCACATCTCTTACTCCACTAAGTCTGATTATTCTTCCATCTATAGTCATATGAATATAATATATACTGCTAATGCTATTAGAAATCCATCTAGGAAATCAATTCAGAATTAATACTATAAATAGATATACCAAGCAGACATATCAGACCCGCAAGTTAACACATTTCTAGAACTGATCGATATTTCTGATATCTCATGGCAAATAATCTCAGTAGGTTACAATCATACATTTTGCCACAATAATTTTTAATTAAGGTGCTTAGTTATAACAGAAGGGTAAATCCCCCACATCTGAATAACCCATCCTTCTGAAATTGCTAACTCAGGTAATGAAAGCACAGTAACAAAAACCCCTTTAAATTACACAGCACTCCAATCCGATGCACAACCACCACCAACGAAAAATAATCTAAAAATACAACCAGAGAACAGGCATTAGGAGATAGGAAGTACTTCCTCTCCACTGAGGCTTTTGTTAGCGTTTACACAAGGATCCTTTTCTGAGGAGCTTGAAGCGGGAACAGATTGCTGTCACGCCGAGCACACTTAGAAAAAAAACTTTGCATTTTTACTTCTTTTTTTGGTGTCTGCACTTACTCAGGTTACAAACAATTCTGTAATCTCCCTGCTCCAAACAGAGGCTTTTTGAAAATTCACTGTTACTCTTTCAAAAGGCACACACCATCAGGAAGATAACCCTGGACATTAAATGGCTTTCCGATTTTTGGTCACCCTTCCTGGATAAGGTCAGGCTAAGCGGTCCTGCTGCATTCTTTTGTCTAAAGCCTTTTCCACAACAAAGAACTCCCCATGAAGAAAGCCAGAGCCCAGGAGCCCCCCGCCCCTCCGCAACAAAACCAGCCCGGCGGAGGGGCTGTACCAAGACCCCCGAGAAGCAGCACAACCCACAGCGCCCGGGTGACCGACTGACTTCAAATCAGACCGAGCAAAGTTGTCAGGCTGCGGAAAGTTATTTACTTGCAAGTGCCGGCTGCCAGGAGGGATCCAGAAGCCAGCACCGGCTAACATTTGCCCTTCCCAGAGCCAGGGAAACCGGGAAAACCATCGCCAAACCCCACAGTCACCGTATGGCTCCTGTTATCCCTCCTTCAGGTTTTTTGCCGTAGTGCTTCGGGACTGCTTCTCGATGCATGTGTTTTGCAATGACTTTCCAGAGCCGTGTTTGCATTTTTGTCTGCTGAAACCACCAAA
>NW_009235248.1:39342-51607 GCF_000690835.1 Fulmarus glacialis
CAGGGCGATCCCGTCTCCTCCTGTACAAACCTGAATGTGACAACTCTTTCAGCTGCAAGGCCGTCATATTTCTCTACCTAGAGGGTTGTGTTTTTTTAAGGGGGGATGGGTTGGGTTTCTCCCCCTCCCCTGCCTCTTCCAGATGTTGCTGCCGAGGAGCGTGCCTGCCAAGATGCCTGGAGAGAAGAGGCCGGGCGGCGTGTCGGCACACCTGCGCCCGCCCCAGCTACCAACCTCTGCAGGCAGGGCCCGCAGGCGGGCAGCCGGCCGCTGCTCGGCTTCCTGTTTCTCATAGGTACACACCCTCCCGAAGGGCACCACATTTCCTTTATCACTTGATCGCACCTAAGGGATGTCTGCCACAAGCTCACCGGCTTCCCTCCGGCTTTCTTCAAACGCCCGCCGCCCCGACGGGAGCCACCCTGCCCCGTGCCGGGCAAAGCGTGCGGCTCTCCCAGCGCCCGCCGTGATTAGCTGGAAGTCCCCAGGGCTGCGACGAGCTCTTGGCTCTTTCCCGCTATAGTTCATAACAAGAAGAAGGTCATCAGCGCCACAAAAATTCAGAGTTACTCAAGCCTGCGAGCAAACTCCGACAGGGAGACGAATGCAGCTCAGCGTGCAGCAAACCGGCAGTAACCAGCATTAAAATACTCTTTTGGAAACACAATAGCGCTGGGCTTGTCAGAAATTGCTCTTTTCCACACATCTTGAGAAGCAGAAGAAAACCGCGATGTTTTTTCTTCCTACTCTCAGCTATCAAAACATAACCACCGTAACTATTTGTCACATTTTGCAGTGATGGAATGTCCTGTGTAATTGGAAAACAGGTTTTCTGTAAGACAGGAAGGTGACTAGCAGTGGTTTGCAAGCTCTGTGTCTCATCTCAGTAATAAAACTCTTCAACTTGAGAGGAGGTTTCAAAAAAACCCCACCTTTTAAAAAATCTTTAAAACTTCTTTGACATTATCCTTGGCACATATAAGCAAAAACTTAATTCAGAGTTTTTACTTCTATGCTGAGAGTTGGGGTGGGGTGTTTTTTAAATGAACTTGCATTTAATAAAAGCCAAGAAACCTAACAATTTGCAAGGACTGTTTTGACTAGGATAGGAAACAAGTTCTATGTAGCATGAATTTCATAGTTCATTATTGAAGCCTTTATTTTGTAGCAGAATACATCTTTGAATTCTTGTAATGGAGAAAAGCGTAATATATGTAATACTGGGTACATCACATGACACCAGTTTTGACAGGATTACCAGACTGAACACAAGCACAGTAATTTTATATAATACTATCAACGTGCTTCAGTCTGGAATGTCATCAACATATAATATAAAACATCACACAATGGAAAAATAACAGAAATTGTTTTGGAAAAGGAATCATATAACATGTCAACCAGATAATGGCTGGAGAAATTCAAAGTGATTTATATGATGTTAGAAGGTTGCACACACTGAAACGTCAACAAGAGCTATACATCTGAGCTCCTGTCCTCAGAAAATAAAAGAGAGAACAGTCACGATATTTGCCTAAACACGCTGCATTCCAGTTTCAAACAAAGTATTTAAAATTGTTTCTCAATATGCAGTAGGATAAGCTTAAACATAATTAAATGCCAATTCCCTACAGCCAGTCAATCAGCGATTCAATGAAAAGTTAATGCTGTTACGAGTGGAGGTTAAGGACGGCAGATGACAGATGCTCATGGCACAGCAGCTTTTATACATTACTGTGCTTTAAATATCAGTGTACCAATGATTTATCTTTGTCCAAACAATCAATTTTAGATAATAATAATCTAAAAAGTGTAGACAGAGTAGATTTTTTTCTGTGAAAAAGCTCTTTGTAAACTAATGAAATTGAATATTACCTACAAATTTGTTCATAAATTTTTATTCACTACAGTAGCAGTCTCTTCAGTGTATACTGAATACTTTTGTATTAATCATGACACAAGTCTATCAAAAACTAAAGGACAACTCTTCACCCACTTTGCTGCAAGTTGTGTTAGTGTGAAGTACACAGCATTAAAATTCATGTTTATCTGCATGAACAGCCGCTGTGCTTGGACAGCCTATGGGACCATGGCTTTTACTAAAATGTACTTGGAAACCAGAGCTGCACCAAACTGGATTATTAAAATTTAAAATCAATGCCACCAGAGAGGGTACGTAAATTGACGGAATACAAGAAGTCCAGACACAAAAATTAGTTGTTTGTTATAGAGATCAAATCCACCTCAATATAAAGGAGGGCAAGATGGTCAGTTTTTTAAAATAGACCTGGGAGTCAGCTCCACAGCATCATTATTTCGCAGGCTTCTTCAGCAAACTCCAACAGTGGTCTAAGCTGATTTAGAAAAGACCTTCTTGCAGGACTTGAGAACAAGCTAAAAGCTTTCTACAAGAAGAAATCCAAACCGGACTCCTTTTCTGCCCTGTGGGATCCTCCACCAATCCTCATGAGAGACGAGGTTTCAAATCTGAAATTACTCAAACAGCCAAACCTGAAGTTCTGAGTATCAAACACATGTTGTAAGGGTGTTTTTGGGAGAGATGTTGGAGAATGCAAAGGATATTTCTCCACTAACTCGCTTAAAGGTTGCCAGAAAGCAACTCGGATGGACCTCGCTCTGCAGGAAGAAGAACTTCCCCAGCGAGCGCCTCCTGCTCCCCACACCCCCTGTTACCTGCCAGCCCCTATCTGCTGTTTATAATTCCTTTTTTGAGAGATTACATTCTTCTTGCGTGAGATGGGGCCATTTGAACCTTTCACATTCCGTCAGAATTTTTGAGGACTGGCCAAGTTACCATGGCTTTTCTTATTATCGGTAACACGCAGCCTTCTTTTATGTCCTGTGCTTTGAAGGTTCACTCTTCATTTTCCAGTGTGTGCCTCTTCACTCATGCAACTGACCTTCCTCCCACCCCCAGATTGCTACTGCAATCTGATGGATAAGCATGGTATTATCAGTATTTTATTAGAGGAAAATATTCACCTATGTCTACGCAGCAAGAGGTGGAACCTAGACAGAAACTATGCAGTCCTTCATTCATCCCAAGCAACAAATAACTTTTTGTTATGTGGTACAAGGCTCATGCTTGAGGTTTCACTGCAGTCCTACAAAGCATTTATCTTGATATACCAGGCCTGAAGTGCTCTCTCTTAAATTTCTGTGAAAGTACTGTTGTTCTGGTGACTGTAGGTATTCAGCAGAATTTTGCAATTTAAAAATCTTTTAAGACAGACAGGTTACATCTGGTTACTTTTCACTGTGTTCAAAGGAATGTGAACAGTAATCCATGATGCTGGAAACCATGTCATTGAATTTAGGAATAACAAAAAATGCCAAATACGTCAAATTCAGTACATTTCTTCATGAGTCTGTATTTACAGAGAATGCACGTTAACTATAGAAACCAGAAAAAACAAAGTTTTAGCTCTCTCATTCCACCCAGAGAAGCCTTTATTGATGTGATTGATCTTTTTTCCACTCCAGTGGCAGGTTCTTGTTTGTTTTTTTTTTAACTTTGAAGAAACCACCAAATTTCAATTCAATTTAGTTGAAAATTTTCAAAGCAAGAGAAAAAGCTGTTTTCAGGGCAGCATAAAAGGTCAAAAAAATAATCAGAAGAGCATTATAAGAACAGTATTGGAATGCTCGTAGCGTGCACATAGTCAAAAGGTGGCTGCAGTGGGGGAGGATGTTTCTCCATCCCCCATTGCTCGCCCAGCTCATCACTGGGATGAGTCTCCAGAGGAACGTGTCCAAGAGCATTGGTTTTCATAGAATCACAGAATCATTAAGGTTGGAAAAGACCTCTAAGATCATCAAGTCCAACCGTCAACCCAACCCCACCATGCCCACTAAACCATGTCCCTAAGCGCCTCATCTACACGTCTTTTAAATACTTCCAGGGATGGTGACTCCACCCCTTCCCTGGGCAGCCTGGTCCAAGGCCTGACCACTCTTTCAGTACAGAAATTTTTCCTAATGTCCAGTCTAAACCTCCCTTGGCGCAACTTGAGGCCATTTCCTCTTGTCCTATCGCTAGTTACTTGGGAGAAGAGACCAACACCCACCTCACTACAACCTCCTTTTCTACTATTTCTCACAAGGTCTCGAAGAAAAACACTCTTTAAAGCCAAGGAAAAGGCTTGTGCGTCAGCGGGAATGCACGGGGCTCGCTGGAGCAAGTGAAGGAAAGTGGCAATAACCCTTCCAGCAGTTTTGCAAGAACCCCCAAAGCGCCCAACTGATGTGCCAACCGCAAATGAAGCTTTACGCCTCTCTGAATTAGGCTGCTGAGGCAAGTCCCCACAGATGGGTTTGGTGTCACGGAACAGCGTACCGCACCCTGGGTCCCTGCTAGGGCAGGCAGTGATAAAAGGAAATGAGCAGAGAGGAATCAAGCCACAAATCTAAGGATGCAAACCTTGAAAAAAAAAATTTCAAAGCTTCATGGGAGCCTGAACTGTTGATTCAAGGAGTTAAATAATTAACTAATTACAGGTTTCCTTCCTTGTCTAATGTGACTCTAACATCTGTTTTGATGTTTCTTGCCCTGTTCCACTTAGCGATCAATCAATCCTGAAGCATGCATATTTAATCTGCGGATTAGGCTAAGTACTGGGGCACCTGAACTATCTTCGTGGACACTGCAAAGCAGCGCTTTGTACATGACATTTATGTCCATGTTCCAGCTGACCAAGCACATTTGCTGCAATTTAATGGTAGTTGCTGGGTTTTTTTAAACCTCTTTTGTGGATGCACGTCCCTGCCATACAATGTAAAGTAAAAAAACTACATGATGGTGTGCTCAACACCCTTTAGAGCAGCGATGCACTCAACCTACCAAAGTCCTTTGTGATTTGAGAGGGCAGAGGGAAGGCAGGAGGGCTGCTGCGGTGAGCACGGGGGTCCCTCCTCGCCTTTGGTGGCACCAAAGGCATCTCGACCTCCACCACAGGTGGCCCATGAGGTTTCGGTGAGGCGAGGCAGAGGTCCCTGCTCTTGTTCCAACTATTCTATTCCAATAACAAAAAAAAAAAAATAAAAGCAAGCATGGGAAAATATTCTGTCTACCCGTACGTGGAGCAAAGTCTTTTGGCTGCCTACTCCGAGCTCTCTGCACACGCTGCCCTGTGAATTCCTAAAATTCAGAAAAAAAAACCCTGCAAAAGGCACATTTTTCTCCAGCAAGTGGAATCCTACTTTCGCTGAGCTTTACAATACCTCCCTCTACTG
This sequence comes from Fulmarus glacialis, assembly GCF_000690835.1. Classification (NCBI taxonomy): domain Eukaryota; kingdom Metazoa; phylum Chordata; class Aves; order Procellariiformes; family Procellariidae; genus Fulmarus; species Fulmarus glacialis. The sequence goes on from NW_009235248.1 coordinate 44,596, forward strand.
GGAAAATGCTGCCTTATTTCTCAGTGCCAGTATTTCTCTCTACAGCCAGAGGGAGGTATGGATTAACTCACATATGCTTTATTAATTCAGACTGGGGCCAAGCTGAGAGCAAAGAAGAGTGACAGATGAGCGGCTGAAGATGCAGGTTAGCATTATAGCTAGAAATTTCTAGCATTATAGCTAGAAAATTATGCTGTTAATCAGTAGATGATTAATGCATGAGTAGGTGTGCAAAGAAGAAACCATGTGACAAAGCATGAATCAGTTTTATCCTGCTATTTGTACATAAGCCTGTTTAAAAAAAGAGTTGGCAAGCACTTGAAGTTTTAAGATACAATTACTCATATGGACCCTGAACTCCATGGGATAAACACCTTAAAAAAGAGAAAAGAAAAAAAAACACACCAAAAACATGGGGGAAGGGAGCGTTTAAAGGCAGCAAATTCAGAGTTTAGATTAATTTTCATAGCCTAGAACTTGTGGAAAAACACAAGCAATTCCTGATCTGCATTTCTAGATACCTTCCCTTCAGAATAAGTTTTACTGTCTTGGAATTGACAGCCTCTTCCCAAAAGAGATTTTCAAACCCAGTCAGAAATACACTTTTTACAATTAAGCACTTTGTATGTGATGCATGAAGATCCTAAGTCTGAAAAAGAAGACTGAAAAGTCTTATCTTCAAACAAGTTGACTTCTACTTGCACCCTACTACTGTAGATATATCCAGAATGTTTCTGTTACTCTACCGCAATGGGATAAAATGTCTTTGGAAATGGGGGTAAAAAGCCCCTGGTGCCAGCTGGGTTACTGGGTGATTCGAAGTTCCCCAGCAGAAGCTATGAAAGACTGAGGAAGCCTCCAAGAAAAAAACAGACAGAAGCAGAACCTGAAAGTGGGTGGCAAATGAAGGAAACTGCCGCAGAGCTGCTGCCCCACATACCCTGGGGAATTACCTGCTCTGACGGCCAGGTTTGTGACCCGAAAGCCAGCGAGCCCTTCCAGGGCTGCAGAAAGGCCGACCGAGCCGTTCCAGACGGGCAACCGCTGAGACCTGGTTTTGCTGGAGAGCTAGTGGGAGATCTCAAAACAGGCGCCAGACTGACTTTGCCCTTTCATTGAAGGAATGGGAGGAGTATTCTCCAAACATTTTTCTCCAAAACACCACCCATTAAGGTTAAATAAATGCGAACAAACCCACAGCAGCCTATAAACTGTTTCCTCTGTGACTGCCCAGCAATTATCCTCCTGGCCCCTTTGTTTTCCATCTCACAAACAATTTTCAAATGACCAGTGCTACATTACAAGTAGAAAAAGAAAAGCCTCTCATCAAAGTTTTGTGTTCTTTACACTGAAAGGAAATTAAACTGCCAAGGAGAGAAGGCGGCACGCCCCCCTTGAGAAGGACGGAAGAGGTGTCGGTGACCCTGACAACATGCACATGCTGGAAGGCACCACCATCTCATGGTACACAACCAAATATGACCGCCAAAGCAGTAGGTGACGCTACTTTACGGCTGCAAGTGCTGAGGTTTTAGAAGGACAACCCACCCCTGAGCTCCCAAGAGGGTACCGGAGCCTTTGAATGTGCTGGTTGTAAGAAGAACGATGAGCTGAATGGTGAGGGATGGTCAATTTAGCAGCCCAGAAGAAGCAATGATCTTGGCTGTATGTCTGTGAACATACCATGCAGCCACCTCACACATTCCCTACTGCCCAAAAAACAAGGCAGGGGAAACACATTACAAAGGAAAGGCAGGGAGGCATTGGGGCACAGAGAAAACACTTGAGGTAGCACAGGAGACCAGATATACACCGAAAAGTGGTCCTATACTCTGACCAGCATTTCCAAGAAAGGTAGAAAGCAGGGGTTCCCTGGAGATTATCACCTTTAAAAGGTCAGAGACTAGTAGGATGATGGTTTCTGGTGTAAGAACTAAAGTACTTTCTAAAGCAGGACATACAAAGTAGCTCATGTTTCTAGAAAAATAATGTAAACACTTAAGAAACACAGGCAAGGTGTAATTTTCAGCCACTCAAAAAAATCTTAATTTTTAAGTATATGCATTTTGGTTTCAAAGTTATTAAAACTTGTAATCCGTATCAATACGGAAAAATCCATACTGAGAAAGAAATTCACAGTGCGAAAAAAATGAAACTAATTCATCCTGAAAATTCAGAATAATGTAAAACAGAAACACCATTCCCCTCCCTTTAACGCCGCAAAAATTACTTTTGGATTCAGCACAAAAAATAAAAATACGATCTCATATGGGTTTTTCATAATATTTTCAAGCACATGAAAAACACACTTAAGATTTTTAAATCAGAGCAAAAGCCTTAAAGCAAAAAAGTACAGCTGCCCTACCGTAAAAGGTTTGCTTTGCTGGAAAAGTGACTGACTTCCGAACATAAATACTTTCTCAAATCGTACCAGAAGCGATACAATTTTTGTAACAGGTAGGACAAAACTATTCCTTCCATTGAAATTACACTTTTGGGTTCAATTACTCCATCGCAGTGTCCTCTTCCTCAGCCACTGCCCATTATCCCATTGCTCAAAAACACCCGTCAGCGACGGAGTATCTTCAAACCGACCACGAATCCTCTGTTCCGGGTGGGGACAAAATAGTGTCCCTAAAAACACTCCAGATGAGCAACGGATAAAAAACTACTGGGAATACCAGGACACCTCTACACATTTCAAGAACGACGAAGGACTGTGCTCAAAGCTTTGTTGCCAGTGCCGCTTGCTTTTAGTAGTAATAAAACCCAGCAAGCTAAACTATTATCTATCCTCTTCCTAACCCCATTTATCACCATTCCCATGCTGTACAGTTCGCTGCCAGGCTGTCGGCTTGGAAAGCAGAGTAACGTGCACCCAGGCAGACGCGACAGCCAGACCCTCAGCCCAAGCCCACACTTACTGGCAGGGTGCAGCCTCGCTGGCAGCAGGTTCGCAATGAGCAGCCTTTCCCACATATAGCTTTACATTGAATAGTCACTGTTTGCATATTTTCCCCGTGGTTATTACTGGTAGTTGTGATAAAATTTAAAAAAAAAAAAAAAAAGTGACTTAGCAAACCACTTCCTTCTTTCACCCTCTACAAATTTGACGCGGTAAAGAAGAGGACAAATCCATCAAAGTTCACAGTTCGGCTCCACAAATTGTGTCATGCCAATTCTCCGTCCCGAAACCACCAAGGAGAGAGAAGGAAGCAAATCCTCCACCCCACAGGAAAGGGTATAGCTTTAGTTATACCATTGGTACTTTTTAAATGACAAAAGTACAAAAACCTGCAGAGGGAGGAGCCAACAGCTGTAGATCCACTTCCCGGGATCATTGAGGTGTTTGGATCTTATAAATTTCCTGATATTCCAGGGACTGAAGATGACTGTGACAACTTCAGCCACTCAGGAGGTATATCTTAAGTTGTGGCTTTTTACACTGTTATTCTGGGGAGAAAGAGAGAAGGAACAGGCAACAACTCTGTGCGCGTAACCCCAGACATCTCAATGAGCGTGACAGGGTGCCAGGTCCCTACCTGGGAAGAACAGCCCCTGGAGTCACCGGCGAGCAGTGAACAGCCGCGCAGGGCCACCCTACCCCACCGCAAGCACCTCTGTCAATGCCAAGGGGAGGGGGAAGACCCTCTCTCCCCACCCTGCCACCTGCTGAGGAAGGAGCAATACCCCCTGATTTTCTTCTTTTCTGAGACAAAGGCAGCCAGTTTCACCCTCCATCTCCTGGAAGACCACTGCCATCTCTGACAACCTCAGCACAGGGCAAGGGCTAACTGGGAACAGAAAATAACCACCACCTCCTAGAGCAGGTCAGGATGATCAACCTGCATGACCAAACAAGAGTTGAGCTGTGTCCCTCTTGTGTGGATAGAGGCCCAAACTCAGTTTTCCTAAAGCAATCTGAATCCCTTGCACGCCTCCTCAAAGGCCCCAGGCGATCCTTTGCAGCAATATCCTCAAGATTGACAATGTTCACCCACCACTTGCTACACAATCATTGCTGTATCAAGTGGACCCTAAAACTTGCTCACCGCCAGTGATGGGGACAGAGAAACGAAGCCACAACCTGACCTCCACAGGAGGCACACAGGACATGCCTCCAGGCAGAACTTGCTCCCAGATCTGCTCATACAGCAGTATGGCTCCAGGCCACCTACAAGTGCAAATCTACCCACCACCATTTTCCACTGCACGCTCTTAATAACGTGTCTTTTGGCCTGCTACTAGTTACCGAGAAAAAGATAGGAAAATGCAGTTTTCACATATCATGCAATCCATTTAAAGGCAGCTTTCTTCCATGTAAGTAGTGGCTTGGACAGAGCAAGCCAAACAATTTTTAAAGGTCTAGTATTTTCTAATCACAAATACCTAACCCTCCTAACACTATTTTACCATTCATTGACAATAGGGGTTGCAAAGTATGCTTGTAGAGTTTACAAAGGAATTCAAGAAAATGGATATTTTTTTCTTGGTCACTCAGAAGGGTATTTATTAATTTGTCTGTTTATGGACAGACATAACTTAAAAGCAAATACATCATGTGAAAACTTTACTACTCGCCCTCCATGCTTCCGAGCTGTGAAACTGAGTAGGGCCAGCCCCAGATCTACAGCCGCATTTAACGGAGAAACTGATGTGCTGCTTTCAGACATGGCATTTGACAGTGGCCCTAAAGGCAGTGCAGAAATCTTCTCTATTCAGTATTTAAAACTGTACTTAGTGCACTGTAGTGTATTTATCTGCAATATTCAACGCATCTTGGTGAAGTCTGGTACACAATACCTTGCCTTCTTCCAAGATTTTTGGCAGACAATGCACATGCATCTCGTTAATCCTTCTTACCTGCTTTCACCATATGCACCAAATGATGCTATGCCGAACCAACAGAGCCTCTTTTTGTTTTCCCTTCTCCACCATGTCTCTCTACATACTGCTTCTTGCTCCTTCTATTTCTGTCTTCAGGCCACTTAACATTATCGCTAACCCTTTTCTGTGGACAAATTAACAATGTAAGTTATCTTTCCAAGCTGCTGTTTCCCGTACCGCCGAATAGTGCTTCCTCATTTGAACTTCTTATCTCTTCCTGTGAAGGCCCTTCAAGTACAAAAACAGCAGCAAAGTTGTATTAAACTTATCACTGGACAGTTACTAACCTAGGAGAAAGAATGCACTGCAGCTTTGTCTCTCAAAATAATGTGGCAAATGTCAAGGTAAGAGCAGTTTGTTCTCGAGGAAGAAGAAAATCACAGTTGCCAACAAAACCAGTTGCCACACAGAATGAGAGGCCTCGCTTGGTATTGTGAAGCATGTTATTTCATGTATTGCTCATAGGCGGGCAGTTCCACTTTTATAGGAAGGCAAGGACAGTTTGTCGATTCATGATGACTATAAAAGCTGCAAGACTTCAAGGAGAATGCCAATAAGCATCTGTTAAAAGGGAACTAAGAAAACAAGCATTAACTCTTCAATTAGCACTTTTTAAAGCACATTTGAGTCATTTATTAACCAGTTTGGCCTGGCTAAACTATGTTTTTCAGTTATGTTCACTTTGCAGTAGTTGGCCCTATTGTATCACCAACCCTTTTTCCAAAAGAGCTGTGCCGAAATAAAACTTGTGAACAAAATTACGGCCGAGGAGAGCAGGACAAGGCCAGCCCCACAGAGACCACGCTCATAAGCACTGCCAGATCTCTGCGGTCGCCCAGACTGGGCGTTAGGGGACGTGCAGCGCTGAGCCACTTGAACAGCTCTAGACAAAGTCACACGGCCGAGCCAAGCCCATCAGCTTGGTCCTGGTGCCAGGGCTTCCAGCACCAGCAGAAGATGGAGCAGTAGCTGTGGAACTGCGGTGATGATGAAGCTCTCACGGTAGAGGAGAGGGGCTGGACTTGAGCTAGGCATTAAATTAGACTGGTGTTGTAAAGCAAAAGTTGACTACAGGGGGAAACCATTGCTTCAGACCCACATTTCCCATAGTATCTTTCTTTGCTCCTCTAGCAGGCCAGCATGAAGCAGAACAGCACACACGTGTGGAGACAGATCCCCAAGGCTGCTCCAGGATGCTCAATGCTCTATAGCTCCTGGCCAGGTCTGCGTCCTTCTCCCTGCTTCAGGCAGCTTGGGTAACGCTCCACAAGGAGATCTCTGAGGTGCCCACATTACCAGGAGCTGGCAGAGAAGCCAGACAGTCACAACCTGCAGCTGTCTGCCCCACCATGCCGTGAGATCACCATTCCCGGAGCAAAATAAGCAGAAGGAAACACGTACTCATGCCTCAGCTGTTTCAGTTTGCTGAGGGAGTACACACGAGATGACTGAGCTGATGTAGGAGCTCACCGCCACCGAAAGGGCAAAGCCTAGTTCCTTTTCTCTCCTTCCGCTGCTCTTCCTTCCCCCACCAGCATACTCCTTCCTCCCCTCACCTCCACCCCAGCCGCAAGGAGCAGCACCCTCCTTTAAACCATATCTTGCTCTCACGAGAGCCCTCTCCCAGCCGACGCAGCCTCCCAAACCAGCAGAAGACTGGTTTTTGGGGGTGGGTTAGTGAATGCAGCTGGTGCAGAGCAAAGGACCAGTGAGCGCCATATCCAGCACAAGGGAGCAACATGCAAGAAGCATCTCTCCACTTCAGCAAAAGTGAGATGTTCCCTCAGCATGGGTGTCCTGCGCTGGGACAACCGGCACAAGACTGGCACATGCATCCCCTCCTGCAGGCTGGGGAGGAGGGCGGGGAGCGGGGGGGCAGCAGCCCACGGGCACAGCCATGGGTGCACTTGAATGGAGGGGAACTTTGTGAAAACTGTCTTTATCGTCTTTTCAGGACCTTGTGATTCCAGCCCTCCCAAGGTTTGCAATCGTCTCTCCCAATTAACCGGAATCAGTGAAGGACTGGTAATTAGAAGATGGCTTTCATACATTTCAGAAGTCATCTGCATGGGAACGGCGTGCTTCCCCCTGCAAATACCAAGTTAATTAAAACCCTCGACTCACG
>NW_009235249.1:0-28285 GCF_000690835.1 Fulmarus glacialis
CTTCCACCCCACACCCCCCCTCCCCTGGTGAATTGTTCCTCCAGGATCTGGCAGCATCTGGCTTTAAAGTTGCTATTATGGACAAAGATGTCAAAATTCTTCCCAAGTGTTGATTAAGATGCCTGTGTGTTTGTTTAGATCTAAATTTCTCAATAGCTAATTTATTTATTGATAGATGTTAATGTCCCTTGCCATTTGCTTCATCCTAACTAAAGCAAATGAAACTGGCAGCTAAAATGTAACAAAAATGTCTATATTGCTAGTTTGATTAATAATATCTTAATTTCAGAAAAGGACTCTACTGTTCTAAACAGGGTTTGCAGAAGAAGTAATTAACTAATGTTTTGTTAGATAAGAATACCTGAAGTGCTGATATTTACAATCTGTTCAAGGCTACTTTCCATTTCTCCTCCCCAGAGTGATGCTATGACTCTGCCTTCTAAGTATGTTCTCCAATTATATGAATCTCAGCTCCTGGTGTCCTGGGAGTTAATATTCAGCTTGCAGACCTCCTGACCTTAGTTCATTTTGGATAACTAATGTTTTAGGATATTCTAGAAGTCAGTTTTCAGACTATTTAGGACCAAACAATATTCTGTGTACTGCAATGGGATAAAGCTAATCTAAGAGTCACTTTAATCTTCTTTTTTCCTAGTAGGGAGAATTAAGTAAAAAATTTGGCATTATAATACCCATTTTGAAGCACTCAGGTCTTGAGCTCGGTCTTGAAATGGATTGAAAACTGGCTGAATGGCCAGGCCCAGGGGGTGGTGGTCAGCAGCAGAAAGTCTAGTTGGAGTACGGTACCTAGCAATGTACCCCACAGTCAATACTAGGTCCAGTCCTGTTTAACATCTTAGTTGATGATCTGATGATGGGGCAGAGAGTACCCTGAGCAAGTTTGCAGATGACACAAAACTGGGAGGAGTGACTGATAGGCCAGAGGATCGTGCTGTGCTCTAGAGGGACCTCGACAGGCTGCAGAAATGGGCTGACAGGAACCTCATGAAGTTCAACAAGGAGAAGTGCAAAGCCCTGTACCTGGCACCCAGGCACCACTTGTCATGAATGAGTGGTTTGGAGGTCACTTAGAGAATCACCTTCAAAGGTATTAGCAGAAAGTGATTTTAATAGAAATTTATAAAAGCGTGACTTAACAGAGTTCAATAGCAAGATTCACTCTATCACTTACTACATGGATGAAGCACATAAAGGAAAATCAAGTTAGAATTGAGCTACGATGATTTACACAGAGACCGAGGACAAAAAAGGGTAAGGAAGACCCTCCTGTCGAGTCACGAGGTTCAGAGAAGACCCCCTTGCTTTCTAAACTCCTGATGCAGTCTAGGTGCGGCTGGATCCACTCCCTAGTCCCAGACTTGGTCAACAGTTTATGTCTAAGGGATTAGATGTGTTTAGCAGCAGTCGAAGGTTCATTCACCGTTTTAAGATAGATTATAAGATTTTAGCAGACTAGATTTGCTAGCAGGTACCTCCATCAATTCACACACACATGCACACAGACACAAATATAGATAAATATACAAAGGTATACCTGTTAAAAATTCTCCTTGAGTTCAGTGAAATATTCACATCAAATGATTTGGCATTTCTCAACAGGCGAAGGGTTGAGCCTCGAGGAGTGTTTTAGCCCAGGTCCAGTGTCAGTCAGCAACGGTCCTCCACATATAGCAAACTTGAGAGTTCATGAGCTCTGAGAGGCGTCCCACTCAGAGGGAGACGCTGGGTGCAGCCTGTTGCGGTCCAGGAAATCTCAGAGGGTCTCACTTAGGACCACCATTTATAGGTTCACAAGATGATTGGCTTTTGTCATCCGTAATCTCCATCTTGGCCACAGTCCAAGGTGGTAGTTACTAAAATTCTCAAGGTTTCAGCACATTATCATTCCACTTGAACTACGCCTCAGATAAGGGTATCACAAGATGACTCCTGGGCCAGGCAGTAGGAGTAAGTTCCCAGCCTCAGCTATGCAGAGTCTCTGATACAGTCAAAGGCTGTTCAACCACCTGACTCATCACACCAAGGCCAAGGTTTCTGAGATCAACAAGCGGCTCCGGAGGGGGTGGGGGCTGTGAATGCACCACCACACCAATACATCCAGCGGGGGCCACCCACTGGAAAGCAGCTTTGCAGAAGAGGATCTGGGGATCCTGGTGGATGCCAAGTTGACCATGAACCAGCAAGGTGCCCTTGCTGCAACAAAGGTAAATGGTATCCTGGGCTGCATTAAGCAAAATATTTCCAGCAGGTGGAAATATTTTCCCCTCTACTCAGCAGTGGTGAGGCCACGTCTAGGGTGCTGGGTCCAGTTCTGGGCTCCCCAGTACAAGTGAGATATGGACATACTGGAGAGAGTCCAATGAAGGGCCACTAAAATGATTAAGGGACTGGAGCACCTCACATATAAGGAGAGGCTGAGAGAGCTATAACTGTTCATCCTGGAGAAGAGAAGGCTCAGGGGGATCTTATCCATGTGTGCAAATACCTGAAGGGAGGGTGCAAAGAGGAAGGAGCCAGGCTCTTTTCAGTGGTGCCCAGTGACAGGACCAGAGGCAGTGGGCACAACCTGAAATGCAGGAGGTTCTCTCTGAACATCAGGAAACATTTTTTTACTGTGAGGATGACCCAGCATTGGCATAGGTTGCCCAGGGAAATGGTGGAGTCTCCATCCTTGGAGATATTCAAAGGCTGTCTGGACAAGGTCCTGGGCAACTGGCTCTAGGTGGCCCTGCTGGACCAGATAACCTCCAGAGGTGCCTGCCAACCTCAACCATTCTGTGATTCTCTGATTCTGAGTTAGTTCCCAGACTGTTGACTGAAAACTGTATTCCTAGAAATGAACATATGAGGAGTGAGATGCTACCAAACCTAACCAGTAGGAAAGATTAAGGAGAGGCTGGGGAACTAAACCTTATCTATTTCAGTTAGATAACTCAGTTAGGGTCAAAGGGAGCACAAAATCTTAGATATACCTTCAGGAGCTGAATACCTGGAGCTATCCCGCTCACATTTGTGGCTTCCCGCTGTCACCAAAATTTTCACTCTGCCTAACTCAGAAAAAGTACTTCTTAGGAAAGTGTCTGCATATTCAGCCCAAGCACTTTTCCTGGTGAGTTGCAGAAGCTCACATGCAAACATCTTGTGTTAGTATGTGCTCATTGAAGAACTTTGAAGCTAATTCTCCCTTTTACTCATCTTCACTGAACTTGGCCATTGCACTCCTTCCCACTGCTAACATGAGACTCCTCAAAGCAGAGGCTCTGTGCAAGGACCTGGAGTCACATTCTGGGAGTGTACCCTTCCCACCTTCAGGAGCTCAGATGTCTTGAGGTGTTAATTGCCTATTGGTACATGACAATGGATTGGCTGTTTCAGAAATATTAGTAATCCTTAGGTGGTGAATTTGCATACTAAAATTGTCACATAGATTCTTAAATCCCTCAGTGGATTCAGCCAGAAGTGGGTCGGTCGCACATGGCAAGAACACACTGAAACAACTAAGACAATCATAGCAAAACAAGCAAAGAAGATGCATTGCAAATGTACTGAGTCTGTGTAATGTACTGAATCTGTCTGAGTAAGTGTGGAGCAGCTAGAGAAAATCAGTAGTTGCTAAAGGAAAAGGCTATCACTTCATTATGTAAAAACTGTAAATTTGCTGATATTTCTGATTCTCTTTGTGATAATCATAATTATTTTTTCTTCAGCTTTTATGTGATCAAATCTTGCTCTCAAGAACGTTTGTAGAAAGATAAGCCATCATGAATACAACTGCAAAACTGCATTCATTCCAGTCTTAGCATATGACTATCTTGAAAGTTTCGTATGGATTGTAGTTCGAAAGGAACTAGAGAGGTTTTGGCAAAAGAAAAAAATAAATAGATAAAACAAACACACAAACAGTCACTGCATGGAAAGTCAGGAAGTAATGTGGATGAAGAGCAGTCCCGCTCCAAATTACATATATGGATACTTCGAAACTACAAATTGTTTAGTTATGAGTTGTAATGAAAAGATTACAAGACATATAGATAGATCATATCAGTAACATCCCCAAAATTCATACACAGCTGTTGGGAAAAAAAACCAAGACAGAAGTGCTAAGCGTTTTTCAAAATGGTTTTCTAGCTTTCCAAAATAGTTTTTCAGAAACCTAGACCAAAGTAATTTTTTCACTATAATTTTCAGTCTTGTTTCCTGAAAACATTTGATTTTCAGTGAAAAGATCATTAAAGACACACTTTGGATTAATTTACCAGCTCTACTGGTTTATAGAAAGGCAGACAACTATTGGTATCCATATACCTAAGGTACACCTTGATGACAAAAGAGGAAAATATTTTCCCTGGAACCAGTATCTTCTTCAAAGTCTTAACCATGTATGGAAAGATGATGGGCTGTTTCTTGGGCCCTTATAGTAGTGGCAAAATGCAGAAGAAAGACAAGAAATAGTTCTCAAAACATTCCAACCAGACACCTTCCCCTGGAGTAGTTAATTATAAGGAAAAAGTTTATTGTGGATCCTGTGTAAAGAGCTCTGAGTAGCAGGCAATTATAACTTGTTGGAATAAGAGCTGGCTGGAAAATGAACTGTTAACTGGCAATACACCAGGTTGAAGAAATACCGTAATTAAAAAAAATATAGAATGACTAAGTGCTAGCCATAGTGACACCAAGATTTAATATTCTTTCTTGTGAAATACATGAAATGGAAAAGCATAAAATGTGTTCAGATCTTCAAGGCCTAAATATCTTTCCCTGTAAAGTCATCCTACATCATTTCCCCTAGTGAGTCCACCAACTCACATTATTTAACAACTATGGAAGATTATACAGCTGCTGTACTAAGAAAAGACCTCATATGATTGTTTTTGTTGTTATTGGTAATCACATATTAAAATACTAATAGTTAACAACAGTGTATTGCTTTTGTTGTTATTTATCTTTAGCAGGGTAATGTGACAAGTAACTCAGTGAAATCCCAAATGCTGGTCAAAACCTCTAAGCAAAGCAGTATTTAATACTAATGAAGTATGTTCACCCAAAAAGTAGAAACAAAATAAAGCCTGTTTGCAGGAATTTGAAAAAAAATAGTATCTTTCCATGGCTTATTGTGAATTTCTCATTTGTTTCTAGTGGAGACAAATGAAAGATGAGGAATCTAGTTTACCCATGGCTGGAGAACAGAACAAGAAAATCTGATGATACATTTGATGTATCTACTTCTGTCATTTATTTCCTGTGTTTTCTAAGCAGGAATCACCTACTTACTGTGCCTTATCTGTGGCACAGAGTTCAGTGCACACCATCTGACTGGAAAGTTGTGCTGAATTGATATTTAAGAACTAAGGCCTTCAAAATTAGATACTACTGTAAATAGTGGATGTGGGGCTGCTTTATTATCAAAAAAAAAGTCTTACAGAAATGTTTTCTTCAAATTTCCTGTAATAGTATGAAAGTTAATTATGCTTACTTCTCATCTACCTTTGTGGTTTTTTAAAAAATAATATATCTTCTCTCAGAAAAAAAGAGGAAAGGCACACAACTATAGACTAATTCTATTTTCATTTGCTCACTTCTCTCTCACTTTGGCCAATTATGTCACAAAATCAACTTCATTCAAGTCATCTTGTAAATGGATATACCTTCTAAGGTGAATGTTCAACATGTGTTTTGGTGCTCATTTCAACCAATGAAATTATTTTCTTGTAAGTTACATTGATCATTTCCTTCTTCCTAAAGTATCTTGTAAGTTCTTTCCTCACAAAAACGTATTCTTGCTAACCAAATTACCCACGCAGATTATGACTTCCACCCTATGATTTTCTTATGTCACTATTTATTTTGTAGGCACTAGTACCCAAAAATATAGTTCCTCTTTCGTTAAGAAAGCACATCGTCTCACAGTGAAGTTCTGATAAGGATGAAATGTAAACAGTTTGATAGAAATGTAATGTTTCTTTGGAAATTACTATAAAAATTATAGAATTTTAATAAGCTGTGTTGTTTTCATAGATCTGCTGAATGATCCTATTGCATTTTAAGTAGAGATAATTTTTTTTTTTTTTGTTAATGCAGTAGGATAATCCTAAAATAAATGATACCAGGTATCATTTTCCATTCCTTTTTTTAAGATTTTCCAATTAGAAAAACAATGCTTCATATCAGTTCTGTTACATTCCTCTTTACTTTGTTCATTAGCTGTATGTTTTCAACTCAGTTTGGGAGCTGATTTTTTCATTCCCAGAAAGTGCTCTTAATCTAATTGGACTTAATAACAGCAATATTCACGTCTCTTCTCTTGGATGCAAAGTTAGACGTTCCTGAGTATTCATCTTTTTGTGGTAAATGTAGCTATAAAACCCTTAACTTTGTGCTATAAGTCAAAAACAACCGATGTGACTATGAGAAACACTGCAGCTATATCCATGACTATTCCCTAATTTCTGAAATGCGTTATCACATTTAAGATAGAAGTAGAAGAAAGTGTTCTTTTCGTATTAGACTGATGGTTTGTGTTTCCAGACAAATAAAACAATAACCAGTAGAGTTGGCGTACATGGATTTTCCCATGATCACTGACAGATGACTGCCCCTTTCACATGAAGGGTCCTTGGAAATAAATTGCTATTTCTACTACAACTCTTGTGCTGCACATCTGTGCTGAAATAATTTCTTGTTGGGATTTGTTCAAATTTGGCTAAAACCTCAGGACTGCTACTGTGCAAAGGACTGGTAAGAGTCACCAGCTCTGCTCCATTTGCTCTTGGAAAAATGAGATGCATAAATACAGGAGCACTGATTACAGAACAACTCAGAGGAAGGATTCCCCTGCTGAGTCAACATCAGATGCTAATAGATAGCCTAAATTTTCCACGTCTGTTTTACCATTTGCCCTACACTGCTCACTATTGGTTTTGAAAACTTGAAGCTTTTTCTTGAAAATATAGATGCACTTTATATCATCACGTTGATGGCATTTCCATATATATCCCATTAAAGTCACATATTTAATACAAAGTAGTTGGTATCCTTCTCAACTTAAAAATAACTTAAGGGTTCCCAGATTATTCTGCAAACAGGGTTGGTCCTCAGGAGAAATTAAGAGCAGCCCATACATTTGCACCAGTTGTAATTGTCCCATGGAGTGACAGTTTGAGGTGGTGGGCAGGAGTGCTCTGGCTCATCTCTCTGTCTTGGCCAGGGTTTCTCCACTGAGAGTGGTTGAAAATGCCGTAAGGGTAATTTTGAATGGGGAGACTGAGTGGAAAGACATAGTTAGTCAATCAATTACATTTTGCATTTTAAAAACAGGAACAGTGGTGGTGGTGGTGATAGTAGTAGTAGTAGTAGTAGTAGTAGTAGTAGTAGTAGTAGTAGTAGTAGTATATTTTCTTCCAAGAAGAACACCATGATTCATGAAAGCCTGACTTATATCAGGGTATCTCATTGTCATTGTTATTATGAAATTAATACCAGCATTTAGAGTGGAAGAGGCAAAAGATAGCCACATTAAAAAGCTACATTTTGAAGTATATTTCGTCAGTCTTTCAATGTGCTTACCCTAAATTCCTATTATGTAAAAGAAGGCATTTCTGCCTACCGCCATTTCATCACTCTAATAAAACATCGGAGGAGAAAGGAGATGTGAAAGCACAGTTAAAAGGGCCTATTCTCCTCCAAGCTGATTTGATGTTAAGGCAGCTATTTAGCAGAACCTTATACCATAGCCTACTACTTACGTATAATTTATTAATGTGTAAATCTTAAACTAAAAAAAGAATTGAAAACAGCTAATGAGTAAAAGTATGCTGGCAAGGGAGACATACAAATTATAAAGTGTAATATGAGCAGTGCAGAACTAAGTAAATTGTTGTCGGTGTTCATTCAGGAAAGTTATGTTTTTTCTCTTATTTCCAATGGGTGAAGAATTCACTTCCATAAGAAAATAAAGCAAACAAAATTAAAAAAGCTCCTCTCTAAGGTTGTATCTTTGCATAGTATATCTATGTCTAAACTACAACACATGTATTTAAATAATAAAACTATGTCTAAATTAGAGTAAACATTATTTTTACAGTCCCTCACTTTTGATGGCATCTACTTTTGACATGTCTCTCTGTGACTCATTTTATTTCTTGACATGCTTCTATTTAGTGCATCTCCTACCTCATCCTTTAATTTTCCTAACACTAATTCAAACCCATAAACACAGAAGCCAAATGAAGGTTCACCAAACCCCTTGTGCACTCAGGCTGCCAAGTTTTGCACAGCTCTACTTAAGACTCACATATGTGATCACTCACTTTGAACAAGCTACAATCACAGCAACCAAGGAATTTGCACCAGTTTAGAACAAAGCCTGCTTCTCTGACTTGAGCCAAAGCTATTGGCAAAGAACACAAAGTGCTGGATTGGCAACTCAGCATGGATTTAATCCAGAA
Source organism: Fulmarus glacialis (assembly GCF_000690835.1). NCBI lineage: Eukaryota > Metazoa > Chordata > Aves > Procellariiformes > Procellariidae > Fulmarus > Fulmarus glacialis. Next base: position 8,466 of record NW_009235249.1, read on the forward strand.
TTCAATTTGAAGCTCCATTACCTACAAGCCTTAGCCTTCATACCAATTGAGGAAATGCCTACTGCTTTTGATAACATAAAGGACCAAATCCCAGTGGAAGTAAGTAAAGTTGTGCAGTGGTTCAAGAACAACTATGCTAATGGAAGAGTCTTACACTTTTTCATTAACGGAACAGCTAGGAGTTGACAACTCCACTGTTCTCCCCCAAATTTTCATTGATGCACTACAGTGGCAATTTCCCAGGGACAGCTTGGATGACCGAAACTTGTGTTTTTGTTGGGCATCGAGAGAAAAACAACATGAGTCAGAGATTGAGATGGGTATTACTGAGGTATTATAACGTCACATAGTACTAAACTTTTAGGTTAGTTTTGCTTACACCACCAAAGCTTGGCTTTTGCAGCAGCTGATGATATAAATCTCTTACCCTTGTAAACACCACAGTCTTGGGCTATTGAACTACTATGTTTATCACGGCATCTTTATAATTAAACAAGTCTGCAGAAAACAGCTAGGATTGTTAACTTGTCTATACTTTCTGTATTCTGATTGCTGGTATATTTAAGGGTACCATATTTAATTTTCTTCTTTTACCCCATCTTCACCTCACATATGCAACCAGCATAAGAGCAGGTGAAACAGGACCTAATATACTCAAACAGGAGAAATGAAGTCATAATCTTGACTTGCTTACAAGCAGCAAGAAACATCTAGCAGAAACATGGGACGTTTAGGGTTACAGTACTAAAAAATACTAGTCAAAATAATTAACACTAAAAGTATTGCACGAATGTTCTCCAATTCTTTGTCAAAGGGAACAAACAAGAAAGTTAATGAGTTTAGTTTGCTTTACAAAGAAGTGGCACAAAAATTAGCAAATCTCAAAATAATAACACATACCTGGAGGCATGAAACAGTTTGAAATTAGTTAATTCTCTAGAGGAAAGAGAATTTTCTTTACTGTCAGTACGCAGCTATACTATTACCACCACTCACTGTCTCTGCTAAGCCTGGTAGGTAAGAGGAGTCCTGGGAGAAGTCCTGGCCAGTCAAGCTGCTAAATCAGACACTTTTTCAGAATGGCTTGCCTTGACCGCTTCCTTACAGTGCCTTTGACAGCATCCCAGATACAGACGACTCCCTAAAGCATGGGGGTACAAGCAGTTGTGTCCACATACAACCAGATGATTTAGGGGCACTGTGGAAATTGTCTAGTACAATTTAAGTTTTCTAAATTTCGGGGGTTTTGGCAATATATGAGCTTAGATGACATCTTTAATAAAAGATGTATTCATGGAAAGGACAAACATTCTCACTAATAACCATGTAGAAGAGCTGACAGCAGGACTGCCTGACAGCATTGCATAGAGTACTGACATGCTGACATACAAATCTTGGCTTCTTTTGCTACTTTAGGTTTAATGGCATGCTATCTTTTTGGAGTTCTGGACTTCAGTCCGACTATCTTTTGATTCTTCATACCTGCAGCTGCCTGTCTGCATCACCTGAAATGGTCGGTGTGGCCATGTAGGAGAGATCTTGCACCACCAAGCTACTTGCTAGGGTTATAAAAATCTGTTGCTTCATTTTCTGTGCTGTAAGTGGAGGTGCTTTTGCAGCTTTTGGGTAAATATTGCCTTTAGTTGAGCTGGGAAGAAACACCCTCTTCAACAACACTTTTCACTGATAGCTGCGTTCATACACCACAAACTTGAATGAACAGACAAGATCTACCTTTCTACGTATCCACTTGTTTTTATATGTTCTTAAATTGCACCTCTCACTTTGTTGCATAAAAATCCTAATTAAATGAAATTTACGTGCTTGTTTTGAATTAAAAGCTACAATGTTTTTTACTGTAAATATATCTTTTTTGGTGTTTGTTTTTATGTCATAGGGATTGGCAACACTTCATGCATGTGTTTGATGAGAAAAGGGAAATGAATATAGTCCAAATCCTTAGCAATATCTTAAATGAAAACCATTGTGATTTTATGTCCAAACTACTTTTGCTGAAGTCACAAAGCACATGGTTCTTTTTTGAGTATTCTGCATATATTTCTCTCTTTTCTCAACTTTTCCCTACCTGTGAAGTTCAAAATACTTTCAGTAAGATTGAAAAATAGCTAGAAAAATGTCCACTGCCCACAGTAGGACAATAAAAAACGTAACAAAACATCCTGTAACTATTTGTTTTTGGTTGAGGGCAAATATTTAAAAACTAAATATTAAACAAAAGCCAGTGCACAAAAGTATTTTTTTTTCTGGAAAGTTAAAGTTTTCCCTCAAAAGAAGTTCAGTCTAAAACCATAGATCATACCTTTAACTGTTTTATTAATATCGATACACTGCAACGGAGATAGTACATTAGCATATATTACACCAAAAATGCTTATGTTTAATCATAGACATGAAGTAGTTCATCTTAATGCTTCTTGAACACATATTCCATCACAAAAAGTTGACATGTTGTATGAGCTTGGAAATCTCAAAGATATTTTACATTCAATAGGATTGTAGTTGAGTTTACATTTTAAGTGCATGTATAGTACTGAAAGAGAGATTCTGGGCCCACATCTTACACATATGAATAAATAATGTTAAAGCTAATAAGATCTCTGAGAGAAAATTATGATTGTCTTTAATCACTAACCTTAAGCAGCAGCAGACCATATTATCAAACACCTTCATTTCTTATAAAACTATCTATCACACACAATATAGACCTGATGAAAAGGAAGGTGGAAGTAATCAGGACAGAATGCCAATTACCTCATTACTTGTCATAGCACATTGTAACTGGAAATTGCTTCTTTCAGGTTCTGTTTGCTCAGGCAATTACAATAAACTCTCTGCTTGACATGTTGTTTGCACAGATGTAGTGCATTAATAAACATGAGGGCTAATCTGAATTATTGAACCAGCCGCAATAATTCCAACAAAGGATTTATAATAAGTCCAAGAAAGCTGAGGTATCACTGGAATTCCCTGTAAGCAACACTGACATACTTTATCACATGTAAAATCCTCAAATTTAATGTACAGTACTGGAATATGTCCCATAGGTATTTTATATTTTCTAGTACTCTAAGCCCTCAGCAACTTCTATTATGAAGGAGACTCAACACTGCTAAGGGAAATGGCAATATCACAGACTCACTTGGAAATTACTTTATTTGCCGTATGTTTTACACACCTTTCAGACCCTTATTGCTGCAATTTGTCTCCCCACCCCCTAATTTTACTAAAAAGAAATATTCTACGCAGGAAAGCATGAAAGGGTCTACATTACATGTTCCATATTGTCAAACAGAAGAACTCTAATGCTTATGACATGAGAGGAATATCTATTTATTTATTCCTTAAAAGTTTGACCAGAGAAAATCATCTACATAACATGGTCTAGACAGAACAGAAGTCAGAGTACAGTACAGAAACCTACAGCTCAATAGGGAATGGTTGTTCCACCCAGATCAGCGAAGCTAATTTTTTTAACTGTTTAAGGTTTTTTTTTTAAGTACTCTGAAACACTGAAAACGCACTGGGAAATTTTCTAATACGGACAACCTCTGTATTGATGTATATGTGCAGTTATTTAATACCTGTTTACCCAGGTAGCTGAGTTCCCGGTGTTTTGTCCCCATCCTTCCCACGTGACTGGAACATCATCTCTGCAATTCTGATCTGAGAAGCAGGGCATGATCCTGGTTACCTGGGCCATATACTGAGATCCAAACTCAATCTAATGATCAGACTTACCTGTCCAATTTTTTTATATTAAATCTGATTTTAGAAACCATTGAACAAACAATTTTGTCTGCTTCTATAGTCTGCTGCTGGGTAAGACCCCCACAGTCATCATGCCACTCATAGAGGACCCAAACGGCTGATTCTTGCCAGCTTCTTCCCATTGGCCCTAGAAGTCTGAAGTTACACAAAAGAGTGCATGAAGTGAAGGCAGGAGGGACCGAAGCAGGCAGCGCCAAGGGTACATACTCCTGCCCTCAACAACAGCAAGTCTGATACATCATAATGTGTTTGTCACAGTAGGACAACAGTGGTGGGGTAACATTACTGATTCGTGATTCTCAAGCTGCTCTGATTCTGGCCCACATACGACGTTAACAGGCTTACCTTGGATATCCCAGGACTGTTGATGTGGTGGGAGTTTACCTGGAATGAAGTTGATGTGGTGGGAGTTTTAGCCTGGAATGAAGTCAGAGAATCTGAGTCTGAATGTGGAAAAACACATGATAAATTTGTCAGAGTCATTATTCATTTCTGTGGGCTGCCCTCTGTGATGAGGATTCCCCCAAAGAGCAGTAAGGACCACCTGGGGTTTTGGTGGCAGAGAAAGGAGTCCCAAGGGATGGTACTTCAAACCTACCTACGGGTACAGATGAAAAACATTCTTTTCAGTCTGTAGGAGTTTTCATATCACATTCAGAAACTAGTGTTAATAAAAAAGTAGCCTTGTGCTTGATTATGCTTCATTCCCATATGTTATAAAGTGTACTTTAATACAAGGCTGAAATCTGGATGTAGATTTCTTATTAGTATTCATATTATTATTTAATATATATTCCCCACTGCCTGTCATGTCAAGTACTATTTTCATGTAGAAGTGGAAGTACCTCTTCAAGGAACTTTCAAATCCCAATGTCTCTTCTTTAGACCTCATATTGACATCCACTTGGTTCATAAGGAGCCAAAACCTGGTACCTGAGCTGACAAAGTAACCGATAACAGGGTGGTGATGCCTGTGAAAGGCATGAGACTCCGGCCACAGTTTGATAATTCCAAGTTTGCATTTTCTAACTTTAAATAAGTGAAAAAGCACCTACATGATGGAAGGCATTGATCTAACATAAACTCATTTTTCCTTATGGAAATTTGCTCCAAATATGCTGATGGATTAACTTTGAACCACTAGGGTTTATGCAGCGGCAATGTGACCATGTGCCCACTGCTGATCTGGATCAAACCTGTACTCCCAAATGATGAATATCTCATAGAGGCATCACAACTCCACAGTGGTATTTTCTGCATCATCTTCACATGTGAAGCACTGGTGTTAATATCAAACACCCTAACCCTATCTAAACCGGGGACACAGGAGTAATTTTCAGTTCATATGTTCCCTGAGAGGTGTCCCTCTCTCTGTCACGGTGGGATGCCACTCTTCCTCCCCTCTCCATTTATCTGTGCCCTGATGCCGGTGGCGTACACAAACTAGGTGAAACTCAGCTGTGCAGCAGTGTGTTTCATAGTGGTCCCAAAACAGGATCACTGAGGGATGATGGGTTGAAGACAGACCACCGTGACCCATATCCACAGATCCATGTGGACACAGACTGTGAAGAACAGCATTAGAAGTGAAGGAGAACAAACTCGGCAGAAGACAAAATCCCGTTTCTATGTAACATTACAACATTTCATATCTGATACCCATTGAAATAAACCAAACCTTCCATCACGTTCATGAGAATGGAATTGTATCAGATGTCCATTTAATGATCAGGATCTGAACTTTCTGAATTGTCAGATGAATTTTTTTATTTCCATACTTTATTGGAAAGGTGAACTGGCCAAACTGGGTCAGGTTTCCTGGTTTTCCTGGTATAGGGGTGTTTTTCATCATACCACTCTGAATTCATACAGAGTAAGGTTTTGAATCTAGGTTTCTCTCATGACGGGCTGGAAAGTGTGATCTTTTTACCTTAGAAAAAAAACAGAAGAAAGCTATATCCCTTTCCAAAGAAAACTTCATTAAAATGGAGTTCTCTTATTGTATGTCTCATGTTTGGCAGCCTGGATATTTTTAAAGAAATGGAATGTTATCCAAAGTGTTCATTCTTGATGTGATTACTAGGTTTCTCAGGCATTAGGAACAGCACTTACATGGTGAAAATCGGGCACTCTGGCTTGGTTTGAAGTCCTAGAAAAACAAGTTTTGCTCTTTCTGTGTCTGAAACAGGCAGCTTCCTTCTCCATGTGTCTGGGCCTAGCGGGAAGCATTGGAAACACTGGAAATTAAGTTGTTTTAATCTGTTCAGGAGTGAATTAGTTCCAGGCAAAACAGAGATTATATTTCAGGAAATGTCGTGCAAAGCATAAGCTAGAAAATGCAGAGCATGCTCTAATAGAGGTGGAATTTTAGGGGAATTTAATCACTAAAATACAGGCAATCTCTACTGCTTACAAAGAAACTGAGGAACCTTTCCAACAGAGTGTTTCGCTGAAATTGTTCCTGGAGAGACTCCTGACTGTGTTTGCTGGAAAACTGAAGATCAATTCTATCCTGGAGTATGTTTCATGCCTTCCAGATTTTTTGTTGGTTTTTTTCTACAACATATGAAAAAAGAAACTGCTATATAAGAGCAAGTCTTTGAATTAGAGTAGATTGTATGTCTTAATGATGAGGAGAGCACAAATCTAGAATTTAAGATTAGGTCACTATTTTCAACATGACTTTACATCATATTCTTAGTGGTATGGGCTTTCAAGAACTGAAATGTGCTGGGTGACTTCAGGCAGAGCACGAGGACTCGCTCTATGCTGTGTGGCTGAAGAATGACATTTCAAGTACTTTGTGATAAAAGTTTAGGAAGTTTGTTTCATGTCTTAGCTGACAAATGGGTGAATCCAGTCTGAGATCCTAGATTATTACCTTCATCATCTCTTTCCGGACTTCCTTTGTGGTTCTTATTCTATGATCATCAAAAGTTGTTCCTGCACAGAATCTAAGATCTGACTAGGCTACACGTATGTTTGCATATATACAAGCATACACAAAACCAAAATTCTCAACTCCTGGTAATTCGTGTCGCAAGTTTCTACTTCCTACAGATATTCAACTGTGTTATTTTATGCTTGACTGAAATTTGTGTGAATTAGTGAAAAAAAATCACCTTTTGATGCTGTGTTTTGCTCATCTTTAAAAACAGTATTGATGTCCTACATCCAAATTGTAATAATGTGCATTAAATCACTTCTGTTCTCATCAGCCGGAGCACATTACAGATTTTTAGATGTCTCTCCATGTCTTTCACATGATGCCACATCTGGAATCACACCCTGTTTTAATAAAGACAAAATAACAGTGAACCAAATAAGGTTCTGGCTTGAATAGGCTGAAGAACAGCAACCAAACCAGCTGGTAATTCTCAGGTCTGAAATGAACATTGCCATAAAGACATATATATCCAAGACACTATTCAACCTTTTGAATTGGTATAAAAGTTGTCAAGTTTCTGTGGTTCATTCATGTACATGACACTTCTTCCAGCATCCACAAGGAAACCAGTCCTGTTTCGTTTCAGTTCTAACATATTTCCCCTTGGTTTCGTCATCTGGTGATTGAGACAGTGGATTAAGATTCAGGAGACAGTGAGATAATTCTGGCCTCTGCCACAAACTTTCTCCACCATCTTAAAAGGCATTTGCAGAGAGATCAACAAACACTTTTAGGTGCTTTCTCTATGCTAAATGCTACAAAGGGATCTATGAAATGACCTTCCTCTCCCTCCCACAGTTGCTGAGAGGTCACAATACTCCTCAGTTCATTTTTCTATTCTCCTGGATGAGTTTCTGGCCAAAGTGAATTATCTTAACCACTGGGATACTGATTAGCTTGCACTTGTCATATAGATAGAGGAAGATGGGGACCACTTGCTATTGTTTTTGGGAAGTTGTGCAGGATAGAGGGAGAAAGGAGAGCAGAAGTAAGTACATTGGTGTAAGCACTTGTTTTCTGCTTTGTTCTGCAGTTCCAGTTTTGCTCCTTAGACCTCCTGCTAGAGGTGAATAAAGCAATCATGTCCTGGAATGAGTGTTAGTTCAAGGCACATCCTTTTCCTCTTGATAGCTCTGAGTGACTCCCTAAGCAGAGTCCTGATTTTGGTTGTTCCTTCCCCCAGGCTCCTCTGCATTGCACAGAGAGCCAAAATGCAGGCTAAGGCTTTGGAAGCCAGCACAGGAAATAGGCAATTGAAAAGACATGGTTGAAACACTCAGGTTTGCACTGCCTATTCTCAAATGCAAACTTTAGCCTAGGGGGAGTAATCATCCCAGGATCCCCACATACTCCACAGAGAGAAAGAAAGAGAGAAAAGCTACAGGGGTTGATTCAAAGCCTACCTTCAAGCACTGTGAATCATGCTCTGGAAATGTCTGACTACAGTTACCTTTTGTGAATAGTCCTTAGGTACCTTTCTAAGTTTAGCCCTTAATCTCTTTCCTTTATCTCTGTAAAACAGATCTAATTGTTTTTCTCTCCCTCAGAGGAATATTGCAACGATACCCTTATCCATGCCCAGAAGTCAAGTTTTCAAAGTAAGTATCCATATGTCAATAGAAAAATATAATATGTGGGTTTATCCAAACACCATTTTTATTTTTGCAGATATAAAAATGCATAGCCCTGTTAAGAAGTACTATCTGGATCACTGAAAAAAAACCAAACCATGGGAGCTCAGTACGTTAAATGCGTAGCACCACAGTAGACCAAACAGATAGACAGTGACTCCATGGAGGAAATCTTTCTGTCTTTTTAATAAATATTTTGTCCTTGAAGAACTGCTATGAGATTCTTACCATACCAGATGCTTTCTTTCTCAACTAAACAATTAAAAATTCTATGGTTAAAAGGCAGAGGATGAGATCATTATCCACCTGAAAAGCTTTTTAACGATAGCTATTCACTAATATGAAGAAGGTGCTAAGAAACTAAGTTAAAACATGTCACTTTATTTATGATGTACATAAGCTTTATCCTGTGTACACAGAAGCGATGGCAAATATCTGGTTGACTCTAGTCTTTCAGGATTGTGAACTCTCTGCACACATTTTCTTCGAGTCCCATTAGCACTAATAGGAGTTGCAGGCTCATGCATTGAGAGGGTAGCCTGTGCCCTAGGGAGTTTTTAAACACCAGAATAAATTTGAGAACTGTTTTCTCCTGCTTTAAAAAGAACAACTACAATCCTTGTTGAAAGCATAGAACAGGGTACAGATATTACTGACAGAGCTGTACCACTAGCCAAGAAATCAAAAAGTACTGCATCTCTAGTAATGTTCCCTGATTATTATTCCATTTTGAAAAACAGGCACAGAAGCAGGTAACCCAAGAATTAGAATTTTCTTTATATTCTTTGAAGTGAGTTGCCACTGTTTCACAGAGGTTCCTGTATGTCAAACAGGCTTTCATTATCTCACACTCAAGAAGAAGAGGAATGGTTTTACAGCAAGATACTGCACATACATCTGATATTCTAGACAATTTTTAACCATTTCAGCAGACAAAAAATTGCTCAATTATACTGCAAAGGAAAAGAATCTTACCTTTTTTTCCTTATTTTATAATTCTTAAAATGCTCAGAAGTAAGCAATGCTCTATCCTTTCTGGCTTTCTTCTCAAATGCTACCTGCACTCATTATAATCACATAAATAAAAAAAATTAGTAAGAGAAAACATATCGATAAGTCTTGAAATGTAAGCACTGTTACTTCAGTCAGTTGTGAGTACAGTCTATAACCTGTGATCTTGTATGTGATTCTGGGTATATTTTTTGTCATGGTTTTGAGATTTACTTAACCGGAAAATGGAAACATGACAACAAAAAGTAGAATGGAGATCACTGAGGCATAGATGAGCTGATAATTGGCTTTCTTCAGGTTAGCCTGAAGGTTAGGTGGTAACAGTCCTTTTCATAGTCCTATTACCTTTTTCCTTTTGTACCATTCTACTATAGGATAATCTTCAGTATTTCACAAATTTTGTTTATTCATATGGATGGATGAACTTCTTAAATGGCGATCTAGGTAAGTCACTTAAAGAACTCTTACTGTACTGTTCAGTTGCAACAGTCAAAAACTGGCAGTGGCTTTCACAAAGCTAGGCAAGGGTAGAGCTTCTTTTCTGTTCTGCTTTCTTTCATTTGCTCAAAACTTTATTTCAGTTTTATTCTGACCTTGTGATATTCTTTCAGAAGTCTTCAGATGATTAGCATCTTCTTCTGCAGAACCGAGATGCTGGACACATTCAAATCCCCCACTGCACAGCAGCACATGCTGGGAAGGATTAAATAATACAGCTAACTGCGCAGCTAGGGTACATATCTCTAAGTGACTATCACAGCCTTTGGTCAGTTAACAGTTAAAGTAAATAACCTGAACTCTTTTGTGTCCTTCTGTGCAATGTTTTCAGAAGTCAATCAATTTCCAAACCTGGGGAAAATTGTATCCCTATAGAATTTCTTCAGACACTGAAGGCATTCACATAATATAAGCAAATACGAGCAAAAATGACTATTACACTTCCACTTATTACTGTTAGCAATATTAATCATGACTTTACAGCCTCTACATTCCGTGTTCCATAAAATGAAATGTCGGTGGTATTATAAAAGGTCTAAGCCTATTTAAAAACATTAATACCATCAATAAATATCACTATTTGCTCATAAGGCTAGACACTGTAAGTGCTAAGTTCAACTTGTCACTTGATTATGATAAGCTTCTTCAGTTTCAGTTTGCAATTGAGGAAAAAGAACAACCTGCTTCTCAGTTTGTTTTCTCAGCTTAATCTTCAGTTTAATACTCATTTCAGTATTAACCCTGATTAGCTTTATTGATGTTTAGAACATTTGGGCCCAAATGATCCATTTGTCTGAAAGAAAAGTGTTTCTTTTTAACACAGATGCAATAGCAGGCAAAGGCAAATGTTTTCAAGATGCTATAAAAACACATATCAGATCCCGTGGATGTTATTCATAAATATATCTACAAGTGGTTCACAGAATCATAATTAGCTTGACATAATCAAGCAGGTTGGCTGCTGAAAGCAAACAGCTCAAGGTTTGTTACTTCTGATTTCCAAAACAAGTGTTTCAAATCTTTGAGTGCCTCAAGGCAATGTACAGTGCGTACTTCTTCCAACTAAGTCTTTTGTTACTGAAAATCACTGGCTGCTGACCACAAGGGAGAATTCATATAAGGGTATGAACTTGAATGAGCAGCCTGTAAACAATTCCTTTACACTCTTATAAAAAAGCAATCAAAAAATCAATATATTGATTTACAGATAACTAATGGACTTGTCTGAATGCTCAAGTGATAAAAACACATTCCTTTATCTCCAGCAAATGCAGATAATCAGAAATGCTTTACCAGACCACGTTTCTAGAATATTACAGTAAGCAGTGAGCAACCACAATCAGTTGGAAATCGTACCCTTTGGTATTCCTATATCCCATACACCCCATGCTGTTTTCCTTTGTGTGGCAGAAAATACTACGTCTTTCATATAGCTCTTGTCAAAAAATAATGATACTATTAATAAAAAAGAATTTCCACAAATATTTTGGTGAATTTGGTTCCCTGTGACACGTTAGCCTACTACATCTGATGTGGTCAGGCACTTGGATCACTGCCAGGGAATAATGGAAACATCTGTGAATTCTGGAAGTTTCACATGGATGGATGTTCACTGGCACTGTCAAAAACAGGCTGTGAACTAACCATGCCCCACTTGAGTGAAATGATTAACAGCAACTGTAGGATTTAACTCACTAGGAAATCCCCAGACCATCATAATCCACCAGAGTCCAACCAGCTCATGTAATTACCTCCACCCAAAGTGGTCTTTTCATACGCATTAAAAAGAAAAAAAAAAAAAAATTCAGGTAAGTTCCATCCAGTTGGACACAGGCACATCCAAAATTCCCCAAAGCGACACAATAAGTTCATGTGAATAAATAAGGTGTGCATCTGTAGCTGTGTTTGACATGAAAGGCATACCTATTTGCCATTTACAAAGTCCTGTGCTTGGATTTTGAGTGAGTTGTCACTCCTAAAAGACTTCTGACACAGGGAACACACAGGGGAGAGCAGTGGATGTTGTTCACCTTGACTTTAGCAAGGCTTTCAACTCTGTGTCCCATAATATCCTCACTGACAAGCTGATGAAATACAGACTAGATAAACAGTGAGGTGTATTGAAAACTGACTGAAATGCTGAGTTCAAAGGGTTGTGCCCAGCCTGATGAAGTCCAGTTGGAGGCCACTCAATAGCAGGGTACTCAAGAGGTTGATAGTGAGACCAATACCGGGTAACATCTTCATTACTGACTTGGATTAGGACAGAGTGCACCCTCAGCAAAGTTGAGGAGTGGTTCATACACCTCATGCCTGTGTTGCCATTCAGTAGGCTGGAGAAATGGGCTGACAAGAACTTCATGAAGTACAGCAAAGGGAAATTACAAGTCCTGCATCTAACACTACGCCCCAGTACATGCTGGTGCCAACTGGCTGGAAAGCAGTTTTGCAAAAAAGACCTGGGGGGGTCCTGTTGGACATCAGGTTGAATATGAGCCCATAGTGTGCCCTTGCAGCAAAGAAGGCCAACTGCCTCCAGGGCTGCATAAGGAAAAGCATCGCCAGCAGGTCAAGGGAAGTGACCTTTCCCTTCTGCTGGTGTCTGGGTCCAGCTCTGCGCTCACCAGTACGACAAAGACAGACATACTGGAGAGAGTCCAGAGAAGGACCACAAAGATATTTAAGGGAGTGGAGCATCTTTCATACGAGGAGAGGCTGAGAGAGCTGGGACTGTTCAGCCTGGAGAAGAAAAGGCTCGGGGGATCTTATCCGTGTGTATAAATACCTGATGGGGGAAGTAAAGACAATAGAGTCAGGCTTTTCTCATTTGTGCTCAGTGACAATACAAGAGGCAGTGGGCATAAATTGAGATTTGGGAAATTCCATAAGTAAAGAGTTTTAACTGTGAGTATAGCTGAACACTGGGACAGGTTGCCCAGAGAGGTGAAATCTCCATCCCTGGAGATAACCAAAACCCAACTGGACACGGCCCTGAACAACTTGCTCTAGTTAGTCCTGGTCTGAGCAGAGAAGGTGGACTAAATGATCTCAAGAGGTCCTGTTCAACCTCAACTATTTTGTGATCTGTGATTCTGTGAACAGATTAAGATAGAAGAACATCTTGCCATTTCATAAGTTTAAATGAACCTGTATCAAATTGAATCACTTTTAGATGCAACCCTTGCTACCATTTGCTTGTTATTTACACTGTCCAGCTTGCCTAACCTTGACCACATCCAGTTCTCACTGCTCTTCTCGCTCCTCTGTTGTGTTGGAAATAAGAACTTATCTTGGAAATAAGAACTCATTATTTAAAAAGAGAGGGGTACATCCTCAGGCAAATCAGACTGAAGTCTCATGTGTGAAGTTAGCTTCTCAGAGAATCCTCTTGAAATCCTGGTGGCCGCAGTAGTCATAGTCATGATCCACCCTTATATCTGAGGACTTTGTGAAGAGGCAGGGTAGGATGCTGTGCCTACAAATTCATTTCTCAAACGCTAGGCGTGATGAACAGGTAGAAATGGAAGATACCAGTAAAACAAAGTTAAATTGTTGGTTACATGATGTGATGTCTTTTTTCTCTCCCTGAGGGAATCCTTGTGTCTGAGGAGTTTACTTATGTGGTGGGTGCCAGCTGAACTTCCAACAGTCTGCAGCCACATTCCCAGCAAACCTTCTGCCACAGAGATGTCGCTGCTTTGTTTCCTCGTCTGACACCTTTTGTAAAACCGGTTCCAGTTACAACCTCATTAATCCAAAGCATTCTTAGGAATGTATAAATGGGGTTTTCTGCGTATGGGAGGGTGTGCTACATCTGCAAGGAAATATTACAAACATAAAGAGATCAGTCAGCTCTGTTTTTGTAACAGTATTTAAAGAAATATTTCCCACTGCTACCAGCTTTCATTGGGTACTTGTTTATACAAACTAGGAAATACATATAAGTTTCCAATAAAAATGTTTATATAGAGACAAAGTCAGTGTTCTAGTAAGATAGTAATATTTTTCCAGAAACAAGTCTCTGGGGAAAATATGAAAGTGAAAAATGCTTAGTTAACTTCCGGTTGTTAATTCAGAATCCATCTTTCCTTCTTTCTTCCTTTCTTGTTTGGGTTAAGGCAGAAATGATACAATGAAGAAAATTTTCCCCAGCGTATTCCTTAGAATAATTAAAGTGATAAATAGGAAAAGAACCTCATGAAAATTTTTTTTCTTGGGAGTCTCGCAACCCAAATTTTTAGACCCAGTCAGATCACAGAAGTTTCATATAAGCAGCTGAATTTGTGGCTACTTAACAGCCACAATCTTTGAACCTTCTGGCCGTATCTTTTTCTTATCACTCATTTTTCTTTTATACTATCCATTGTTGTAATTGCCTCACGGTTTCTTCATCTTTCAGCAAATAAATTTCAGCAACAATTAATTGGAACTCTTTATTATATTTAGTTCTCACATTGTATAGATTTATTTTTCTTCTTTTTTTTAAACCTAATAGACTGCTGGAAAATGCTAGTTGTTGTGATTCTTCATATTTTTAATTCAGATTCCTTTGCCTAGCAGTTTTTGCTAGCTTTTGTTCAATGACTAGGTCAGTTCCATTCCTGTGAACTTGAACAAGTTACTTGGATTTAAACTCTTTCAGAAAGAAGTATCCACTTAGGCAGGACTGTCATAAAGAACAGATTTATGAACAATGGACTATTTTCCATTCCTTTTGACATCATGCTCAGAATATTGTGGTGCCTCCTGCAAAAAAAAAAAAAGAAAACACCACAACCCACCAACACTAGCACCAACAACCAAACACTGAAAAATTTAACAAGCTATTCTACTGAAAGATTTACTGCCTGCATACAAAATTTTCATTTATTGTAGTCTTTTTAAAGTCACTTAAGTAAATACATTTGAGAGTGTTACTAATTTCAGAGGGTGCAGTAAGTCCCTTCTCTGCCTCATCTTCTGGCTATTGTATGAACAATATTGTCTTTCCCAAACCCAGGGCTTGAGTTCATGACCGTTAGACAACAATAGAAAGCTTTTTGCTGGCCTCAGTGGGCTTTGCTGAAGCCTCTGGGTTTGGCATTAGAAATACCAGCATGTAATTTTCCATTAGCATCTGGTCAATGACTCAAAATAATTTCTGGTGTTCAAGAGTGGATGGAGATTGTCCAGGTAATGTCTCGATGCAGATGATGATTGTCATTATATTATACCTTTAAGGAAAGGTTATTCTTGATATTCCCTACAAACCAACCAATGCTCCAGCTTACAAAAACCAGACTGTCTTCAGTAAGACAATGCATCTCCATAAGCAGAAAATCTACTACCTGAGGTTACTGTATTGTGCAAGTGTAAAATCTACTCTCATCTATCAGTGGTGATAAAGGACTATATCAAGTTCTAGACAAATTGGGACAAAAATGTTGCAACCAGAAGTTTCATTTTTTACTTTCTATGGCCATAAGGGGCCACGCCAAAGGGAATCATCGTTCTACTGTCATCTACTGGATGCAAGAAAAGATTTTCTGAGTTAAGTTATTAATAAGAGAGAGGAAACGGGAAATGCCTAGTAGGGGACATGTGACAGAAAAGCTGTGAGTAAAAACAGAACTCTCTGCTCAGAAGTACACAAGAGGAAAAGAGAGAGAGATGTGGTCTAGTTCAATGCATTTCTAAAGATTCTCACAACACATCCTATTTTTTTATGTAGCAAGCACTGTGGGCTCTTAGACTGGGTCTCAGAAGTGTCGGTTGCAGTTTCAGTGTCCTTTGTAACTAATTTTTGTGACTCAGTTCTCTGTCTATGAAATAGACAAGTCACCTGGGGATAACACAAGCTACTTTGTAAAGCATTCTGATATCACTGTTGAGAGGTGCTATAGAAGAGCAATGCACTGCTCATTACTATAGTCTTTCTTGCTTAATTTTTTTAAAAGGGGTTCCACTTTTTCTTGTGCTTCACCAGCTTTTTGCAGCGTGAGCACGTATGTAATTTTTAAATATACATAAATGGAGTGAATTTCAAGTGCCAGGAGTGGGCACAGATTCTCCTTATTCAGAATTTCATAAGGGCTGTTAATATGCAGAGTTGGTGTGTGCACTTGGCAGCTGCACTGACATGATAGAGTGTCAGCTTCTTTGTTAATGATCCGCATAGGAAAGTATCCCCACATAGGCCTTGACAATTGACATACCATTACAGTCTATTGCGTCAATAATCCATGCATTCAACTGCTTCCCACTCTTCCAGGCAAGCCTGACACAATAGTCTATAATAGCTCTGTGCAGTATGTGAACAGGAGGCCTTGATATTAGAGTATGATGACTCTGAAAGAGACGGTATGGTCTAGCGTGTAAATGATCCATATATTATAAGTATACTGATCCTCAAGGATCTTTGGATCTGATTTAGTCTCAAGGAGAGTTTCCTTTTCCAAAAAAAATGACACAGGGTGTTTGGATTTTAAAACAAAAGCTTTTCTTCTTGAAAAATTACAGCAGAAATGTAAGCTGACATCCCTAACATCTGTGCAGGGAACTGGAGCTGGAAATTGGTATGAAGTCCTGTTCCATCTTGATGACATTAAAATGGCACCTTCTTCCTTAGTGACAGCTCTCTGTGGATTGAATCACACAAGCTGCCTGCTGTGGCAAAAATAACCTGTGACTCTTTTAGCGCTCCACAGTCAATGAGCCAAATCTGTGTCTACACGACCGTCACTGCTGTGACCACAACAGAGCAGAGGCACAACCAGATTAGCTAATATCGCTACCAGGAGCAGTTTAGCAGCTCAGCACGGCATGGAGCTTTGCCTGAGTAGGTGGATGACTATTCACTCTGGAAGCACTTGCTGAGCTCCCTGTTGTTCAAGCTAGAAGGTTTGTGGCATCCGATTTAGTTAATTTTTAAGCTAGCTTTCATATGTCGACAGCATATTGCAGTGCTTGCAGTGTGGTCATACACTAAGCACCAGTGACGTGCCAAGGGTCTTTTACCTGTGCCAGCTCTGAACCAGCAGGTTACTAAATTCTGGATGTTACTTTCCTAGAAACAAAAATAAACACTCAAGAGTGAAAAAGAACTGATTCGCTGGTAGTGTCTTTGTTAGGACATCTACAGAGAGCAGTTTAAATACAGAGAGATATGCATAGTGGTAACACCTAGTAGCAACTGTAGGTCAAGCTAAAAGTTTGCCACTTGATTTCTATCGTATTACAACAAGATGCCAATTTACTGTTTTTGCTGAATTTTCTACATAACTGTCAGGCTGGTTTAACTATAGTGCTATTTAGGCAGCTCTTAGAGGAATACAGTGCCTTAAAGGCGTTCATAGGACATCAGCCCTTGATTTTACTGAGTGTTTATGCATATGTTCATGTGTTTTGCAGTCATGTGGTCCTCTAACACAAGAAACCAGTATCCAAACACTGACCGTTGGACATCTATCAGAATTCATACCAGGTAAGAGCAAACCTTTAGACCTTTGTTCAGTATGCATCCTTTAGTGCACTTCCTTTCTGTCATTCAGCCCAACAGGATTTCTAATCATTTTATGTGCTTACCTACTGGTTTCATAAAGTTGCAGCTTCCTGCCACATTTTTTTTTCAGGTCTTTTTGTCACAAGAAATGTGTTGGGTGGTCATTCAGGCATGCCCTCTACATTCTGAACAGCTAGGAGGTGGAGAAAAGCCACTGTTAAAAACCATTTTCCTCTTTCTCTTCTACCCTGTTTTATTTAAGATGGGCTCATTCGCCTACAGGAGGACATTCCTGTAACCCAGTCTATGCAGGAAGGAGGTCAGGAGGTTTCTCTCTCCATTAATCCTTCAAACATTTCCTTTCCTACTTCCCAGTCAGTGAAAGAAAGGTCCTTTATTTGTCAGTTACTGTAAGTATCTTTCCTGAAATGGAAAGAAATGGTGCTACAGGACCTAAATCTTACCCTTGGAGGTTCAGTGCATATGTCAGACAAAGCTGAGAGAAACTGGTTTTTGGTGTCACTTAAACATATGCAAAGTGGATATTATATGGTACCACTCTGACTTGTACAAGAATATGGCAATACCTATTATCTACTCAAACTGACTACCTTATTATTGTAGCGTTCGTATGATCATTGTTCAGCAGTCTTTGGAAACAAAGGCTATTTTTAGTTAGTGACTTTTGACATTATTTTAATATGCATCAGGGCCAGTCTGTAAGTTCTTCTGGCATTTGTTGCAACAAAACTATAGTCCTAATCATGCTGGGTAGGATTCAACTCACTCAACTACAACCACCTGAAAGTTGGGTGTCTAGTCTAAGCTAATCTCCTAGTCTCCATTTACAGTCAGCAGAGAAGTAGACACTTCCAAGGGACAGTTGATCCTATTCTAAAATAGATATATAAGATAGAATTAATTGGAAATGCTGATCTTTTGTATAGTTAAATTTAGGTGACAGGGATGCTGCACATTTTTTTATGATCCATACAGAACATGTTAGAACCTTAAGGTCCCATCTGGGACTCGGTTGTACTGAATGCTGCACTGACTTAAATAGATTTATGAGTCATGTTATTACAGCTATCAGTAGACTTCAAGGGTTTCACACTGTCTAATTTTAGGCACAAAACTTGAGTGCTTAAGTGCTTAAGGTCAGTGCCTAAGCAGAAGTTCTGAATCATTGGAGGAACTTGTCTCACTCTGTTTATGGTGGAGGGAGTCTGCTACTCCCTTGAAATAGGTGCCTGTGATTAAGCAGTGCGAATTCTTTTTTTCCTCCTCTCTTTAGTAGCTACTCTGTAGGAGAGATCTTGGAGTTTGTTGTTTATTTGTCTTCGGGTTTGTTGGTTAGTTTGGGGTATTTTCTCACTTAAATAGCAAAAGTGGCTTTATATCTTGTTCAGGAAAAACAGCTTCACATTAGTTGCCTCCTGCAGTACGTGGATAAACATGAAGTGCCTTCAGAATAGCCTTATTTACTCCTTGTACCAAAATGTTTTGCTATATCAGGGCTACTAAATATCTCAGGTTCACATACCAACACTGTCCCAAGGAGGATCAGCAGCACGACACGACAATTACTCTGTAAATGAGAGAGGAGAGCTCATTTAGAGTGCAAAAAAGTGGCATATAAAAGAAGACAAAATCGGTGAGAAATAAATAGCCTCTGTCTTGCTTTGATTTTTTCCCTCTTTACATATATTATTTCATGCAAATAATGACATTAATGCTATACTTAAGGTTGAGTTTATAATTGCAGAAAGTCAGAAATTTCAGATTTAATGTTCTCATCATAATACAATGGAATATTGAATCCAATGTGACAAAACTCCCTGCGACTGTTGATCCTGAACTGAGGCATTATTAGCTGAATATTTTTTTTTTTTTTTAATATGAGAGCCACTAAGCTGTATATTCAATGCTAGTAGACCAGCTTGTTATCTGTACAAAACTGTTTAGAGCGCTTCCTAGGTCAGCTATTCTCAAGAGACCCTGCAGTTGGACTGGAATCCTACCAGTAGAATACAAACAGAGACTGATCTGGGAAGGGAGGGCATGGGGCAAAGAAAGAAGAAGGAGAAGAAATGGCCATTGTGAAAGTACAGTCAAATGGAACGCAACTGAAGATTTTTGGTGCATCCTTTTTGTTGTTTTTACTAATTTATCCCTCAATGTGAGTGGTAAACATTAGTGACATGATATTATGCTGAGAAGTTTATTGAATTAAGCATAACCATGAACTGACATTTTTGGAATGCACAGCTCCTTGGCATGAACCTTGGCAAATTAAAATATAACACATATCGATGTTAAGATGAGTTTTACTCAGCTTTGAGCACAACACGTGTTACTACTTTTTCTTTTGAATTACGTCGTGACAGACTAGTAACAATGAAGGAAAGATCAAGATTTAATTTCATTCAATAGCATGGAGTTAGAATCATAGAATCATAGAATC
>NW_009235250.1:0-352 GCF_000690835.1 Fulmarus glacialis
AGCACCCGGACATGTCCAGCACCCAGCACGCCCACCGCCCACCACCCCCAGTGCCCGTACATGCCCGAGGCCCAGCACACAGAACCCATACTGCCCAACAACCAGCACCCACACATACCCAGCAGAACCAGGGACCAGCACACAGCACATGCACATGCCAAGAATCCAGCACCTCCAGAGCACAGCACCCAGCACCCCCAGTGCACACACCCAGCACCGCATATGTCCAACACTCAGCACCAGACATGCACAACACCCAGCAGCCATTACCTGCAGCAACCAGCCTCAGGACATACCCAGCACTCAGTTATGCGTAGTACCCAGTGCCCTCGTTCCGGCTAAGACCGAGTTA
>NW_009235251.1:0-34877 GCF_000690835.1 Fulmarus glacialis
TGACCCCAGATGTGCAATTCCTGTATTTTCACTGAATGCCAATAGCTTGCCAAGAAGCTCTCTCTTTCTGCTCCACTCAAATTGATATCAGGGTGCGTATACGTTGCAAACAACGGGGGCTGTATTCATTGTTTCTTTTAGCATCTTTCATTATCCAGTTTCTGGATGCCAAAACTTCAAAGAAGTGCTATAATATTGCTCTGTTTGCTCCATCCTTTGAAAACCAAGAGAGGCAGCAATAGTGCTTTGGGGTTTGTGTTCCTGTTAACTTCAAAAAAAATGCATTTGCACATTTGTATTTCTTATTTTTCAGATCTGTGCACTCCCAGGGACAATCAGTCTGAAAATCAAAATCTGCTAGGTTAACTGTTTCTGCATTTTCCTCTTCTCCTTAAATGTTTTTCTCTGGAGCAAAACATTTTTTGTTGAAAGTGCTAACTTTCAAACAACGAAATTTCTTTACAAAGTCACAGTGCTTCTGTGTGGCAGCATGTTTGTCGGCTCTGGCTGGAAAACAGGACAGATCTTGCCTGGATCCTGGAGACTGCAGTTCAAGCAGCATTTAACTCCTTTTTGGTTTTACCACTGGTTAGGTTGAGGGGCCGCATTCAGCCACAAAAAGCAAGCTGCTTTTTATGGCTTGATGGCTTGTAACGCACAGTCAGCAGAGGAGAACTAATCCTTCAATGTTCGAACAAGAACCGAGGCAACAAGGCCTCTGGAAGACTAATTATCCTGTCTCTGTCACTAGACAGCTCTAAAAGTCTTTTCTCCCTTCTTTGCCTAGTCTGCTACCTCCAACAAACATGTCTCAGCTCTCCCCTTCAGGATCTGCGTGCGAAGCATGCCCTGAAAGTCCTCTGAACGTTGCTCAGCAGTTCTTTGCTGCTTTGTAAGGCTGGAGTTCTAACTTTCAATTTTCTTGTTAAGGAGAAGACAACTTAAAAAAAAAATACTGTAATATCTCTCCTGTCAAAGCACAGGACTGTGGTCTTGGCAGAAGGTGGGAATACAGTTTTTCTCTTGCAGCATGTGGCCATCCAAAGAGAAACAGCACAGAAATCAGATGCACAAAAGTGCGTCTGACACAAAAATAGTCAAAACCAAGTGCTTTTTGCCCTTAATGAAACTTGTGGATGGTTGTTTTATTTGCAGCCTGTGGATATATTCAAGTCGGCAATTTGACTGCTCTTCACAGCAAATGGCTGCATGGTCTGATTGATACTAATAGGGAATTTCACAACCTTTCTCACTTCTTGGAGCACTCCATGGCCTACTATTTTCTTTAGCCATGTTTGAAAGAATAATTCTGACCAAACTGCCCCAAATGCAGTCTTCAGCACTGCAGTGTTTGCCTCTAACTCAAAGCCATGTGGGAGTAACTGCTAATTCCTTAAATACATTTAAAGTTAGTGAAGCTGTCAAATACGCATTGTGCCCTTCCAATAGATTGCTTATGTTCTCTGGCTGCCAGCTCTTTAGCATCTGTATGTTTATATACACACAATAATTCTGAAGAAAGCTTGAGGTTGGATGAAAAATTCGTTCAGAAGGATGAAAATTTGGCTGTTCCACCCATTTATTTAAACGTTGATCCTGCTTACTGAAGCAGTTAGGAATTTGCACACACTCTCTTCTCCAGCAGTGACCTAGGTCTATGCAGTCTCAGTAGGATGGTAGCAGATATGGTTATAATCTATATGTACTGTTGTCTGAGTAAGATT
The DNA here is from genome assembly GCF_000690835.1 of Fulmarus glacialis. Taxonomy (NCBI): domain Eukaryota; kingdom Metazoa; phylum Chordata; class Aves; order Procellariiformes; family Procellariidae; genus Fulmarus; species Fulmarus glacialis. The sequence continues at coordinate 1,725 of NW_009235251.1, forward strand.
ACCCATAAAGCTCTTGCTTGTGTACTGTGCTTTGACAAGTTTTGCCAAAACACACATTTTTAAAAAATGAAGCCCCCAAATAGCTGCTGAGATAGAAGGCTTGGGAACCGCTGACTTCAAATTAAGCATTCCTGAGTTTCCATGCTTGAGCTGTGATGCTTGATAGTTTCTATTAAAGCAGCCAAGATATATCGCTAAATTGAAGGGAAAACACAAATATTGGGATTTCAGTGGCGAAGTGCAGCACAGAGAGTGCATAAAGTGCACCAGGTTTATTACCTAGACAGACCTATAATTGACTAAAATACATGGTGTAGCGGGGAAGGAGTGGGAATGGACAGTGCCTCTCTGCTCAGGACTGCGAGGGAAACGCAGCAGAAATACCTCCGTGAACAACAGAAAACAGCACGCTGCAACTATGCGCCTTTCAGACTGCCCTGGGCACAGTGTGAACAGGTATGGGGGGGTACTATACATCATCTGTGCATCTTGGCAAAGGACTCAGTGTCTCCAATTATAGTAGTTTGCTACTTGTTTTTTCTTAAGCTTTTTTTCTGTCATCTTTTTAACTGTGTTCTTCCTGTAGCTAACACAGCAAAGCCTTACTGCATGGGCATGCATTTAAGCATAGGGGTAGCTTCCTTTTGGCACATTCAAACATACTTATCCAGAAGAGTCTCTGAGCATCAAGAAACAAACACGATATTGCAATAACTAGACATACTCAAACCTTTATTTCCCATCAACCTACAGGGAGTGTTTTTCTTGTGGATAGACAGCCTGGGTGGCCATACCAAGCATCTTCTAAGAACTGAGGAAATCACACTGTAAGGGTATAAAAATGCCTCTTGAAAATAGTCTTATGGCCTGATCAAGAGAGGTCTAAAGGCTGTGCTGACTGTGAGAGTTGAATCTCTGTGTCCCCACTGCTTGGAGTTAAAGGCAAAACTTCGCTAACTTTGCTTTCCAGAGCAGTCCTCTAGGGGGATAATGTCTGGTCTGCTGCAGCAGTTTTATAGACCTACCATGGCACCTAGAAAGGCAGTAACTGTTCCCTATAGAGACTGCACAGGGATATATAAGACTTACACACACATGTATCTGTTGCATCTATATGAAAATATTTCAATACTACATATAAACTGCACCAGAGTTGGGAAAGATGGGAAGCCTATAAGCAAAACTCCTTAGGTATGTGCACTCTGGTAATTTTGTTCAATGGTAGTACTATAAATGCTGTATGTGCTATGTTCCTCCACACAGAAAACACTGTAAGTGCTATAAATCCAAGGAAGAAATGGTACGACCTCTCCTCTGTTTGGAAAACTGACTGGGAACTGTTATTCTTTAGCATATTGCATAGGAAATTGAGCTTTAATTCTGTAGAATACTTCTCCGAGTGTCTTGAGAAGAAAACTCTAAGCTGTAAAGGTTTAGTTCAGGTGCAGAAAGTGTCTAGCTATGATTTTCTAACCTGCTGTGCTATCGGGAGGAATTTCGGGCAGAAACAGTTCACCTGGTTTTCTCAAGGCATGTATGCAATGGGACTCTGTGAGTTCTGCCTCTTTAACTACATCAGAAACGCAAATGCAGAAGCCAGTACTTATAACTGTCATTTGGATTTCTAAGGCACCAGAGGACCTGGTTCACACGTGCACGTGTTCAGGTGCAGGATTTCCTTCCCACATGGACTAATATGGGAAGGAAATCACATTTTTTCAAGTTGCTCAAATATAATTGTATCAGTAATAGATATGGAATACTGAATTTCCTAGCACCAGAAAATAAAATGTGGGACTGGAAATAGATGTACTGCACTGCATTGTAGGATGAATAAGCAAGAAAAAGGGACCTGTTTTGCTTTATTTTCTATGTAAGGTGGAGGGAGAAATTGCAAGTAAAGGGAACTGCAGGAGTTGATCTGCGTTTGGAAAGCAGAATTTAGCTGTGCAGCATTTTGGTAATGAGCTAACTATTAAAAAATTAATTTACAAGTACATAGTTTTCTCATTACGCAGCTTGCAGTATACAAAACACTTTTGTGGGAGATACTCTGCCCTTTGCATGAGGTGCTGCGAGTAGTTTTGCAATGCTGGGCACCAGATGTTTTGGGAAATGTATATGCCTCTTGGATGTGACAGCCTTGCAAAACTGCGTTTTCTTTTGTTGTTGAATGGTGAGCATTAATCAGGTGTAATGATCACTAGTGGATATACTAACAGCTTACAAAAGTTGCACTCTCCATTCTGCTGTAAATGGAAACTCAAATAGTTGTAGTTGCCTATGGCTGTGTGCTAGAAAACCTGTTTTCTTCTGCGGATCACACTCTCACCCTTTAATCAGAACTTGTTCTGAAAATGGCAATGCCGTGTCTCTAAGGGTGATCTCATTTTTGAGGGCAGTAGCCAAGGGGGATATTGTCATCTGTTTCAACCTGTTCAGAGAATGAGACTGAGAAAAACACATTTTGAACTTCAAGAAAAAACATTATTCTGGTTTTTAGGCAGTTCATCTGGGAGTCTGTCTGCGCAGAAAAGTTCTGGGTTTTGCTCACGCTGTTCCACTTCTCAGGGATGCATCAGGACCTCTCTCCACAATGACTCCAAGGGACTCACCGCAGGGAACACCACAGATATCACAGTAAGTGTCTACTTGAGAGTCAGGTGTCTCAGCTCCCGTTAGAGAGAACAGACCTGTAGAGCAGATGGGCTTATCCGAAAATAGGCACCGAAATGGGGGATTTGGTTGCGTAAACACAGCTGTCTGTCCGGCGCTCTTTGGGATGCCCTACAGAATCTGCAATATCCGCATGCAGCCGGCAGGTGTGAGGGATTCAGGGAGGATTTGTGTCTTTTTGGACCTCCAGCTGGAGGGCCAGGGGCTAACCTCGGGCATCTAAAATGGTGCTAGGTACCCACATAGGGGCAAATGGGTGGCCACCCCAACTGGCTTGTCATCTGAATTGGCCTCTGGGCACCGGTGACTGCATTGACTGGGGGATTACAGTGGGACCGTAAAGACACAGTGTGCATGTGGACACCTAAGTTCAAGTGCCTTTACCTGAAACTAAGCCTTATGCCCGGTCTGACTTCATAAGGTTCTGTAACTTCTTATAGTTAAATTATTTTTCTACATAGGAACAGAGAGAGGTGATACTGAGTGCATTTACTGGACAAGCTTTAGAGAAATCGTAACTACCATGATGTAGATGTTGGGGTGTGAATGGCCTTCAGGACTGCACTGTCATGCATATGGTATAAGCCTGGCATTGCGTTGCTCTGATTTTTCCGAAGTGAAGTCTTTTTGTTCTAATTCCTTCATGTGATTTAAGCTAAAAAAACTTTTTTTAAAAAAAGCCTAAAATACAAATATCAATTAATTTTATTGACATTTGTGTTCTTTAATTAATAGGTTAAGGTGAATTTCTGCTTAAAAGTAAGACTGTTATTTATTTGCCTGTCTGGTGGAGGAAATGCCACCAAAAGTCCAGTGGTGGTGTAATAAGCTGAGAGGGGAGGGTAAAACTTCAGTGGGTGTTCAGCATAAAGGGGAATTATACCCCACAAAAGGGAATATCAACCCTGTCAGGTTGATGTTAAAGATATGAAGATAAGTGTTGTCTTGTGCTCTCTCCTTTAATCATTCAGAGCTGAATACATGTGTCTGGAACATAACATTTTGACATGGAAGTGTAAGGGTAATGTTCTGCCTTCTTTTCAGTTAACTTGCAGAGTTTAGGTGTGTTGTGACGAAGAAGAGGGAGGGGAACAATGTAGTGTCACCAGAGGGCTGCTTTAGAGAGGGGCTGCATTTCACTTGCTCACCTATAATCTTCCCCAGTAAATCTGCACCAGAAAAGAATATGCGTATTTATGATATTCAGAATATATTTTAGCCCTTGAATGCACATATGAGGTGGCATATACTTATCGGAAGTAGCCATAGAACAACTCAGCTTAGTATGCCTTTTACTATATTTTTGATCAGTGTTGACATATATGTCAGTGCACTCAGAATATTTTGCTATCATTACAAGATCTAAAATATAAATTTGTTTTTTTATCTACTTTTATTGCCCTTGTAGATTGACCCTAACTATGTTTTATATCAATTTTGAAGACGTTTTATTGTTACAGAGTGTCTTATTTGAGCACAGAATTAGAAAGAGGATAATTAAAATGGCATCAGGGAACTTTATTGTTTCCAAATGTTTTATTTGAACACTAAGCTGGAAAGATAAGTCGGTTGGAATCAGTAAGATTCAAAAGATGTATTATTTTTGGTAAATGCCGCAAGTATGTTCAGTATCTAGGAGCTTTTATTTGATACAGTGCATATTTGGCAGAATGTATCACTTTGGATAGGCAGCGCTGAGATGCTTCCTGAAATGAATTGAGTTTACTTTGATAAATCTTATACAAGACATAATCTCTTTCCATTAGCATATGGATAGCATTATGTACGGAAATACTGCATTTAATTTAAATACTTCAGTTTGTGGTTGACACAAGCAACTACTTTAAATTCACAGTGAGCGTTAAGTTGCACACTTTATTATATTTTTTTGCATGCAGAATTGAATCACATTCTAAATGTAAATGCACCGTCAGTAGACCTGGTAAAAGGGACTGCAGGTACGTGGAAGTTGCAAGAGAAAATGTAGCACATCCCAGCAGCATCCAAGAGGTGCAGGCCTGTCTGCTGTGCTCATCAATAATGCTGTCTGAGAGGAAACAAGGTGGTGAGAGGAGCATGAGGAGTTGCTTCCATTTCCTGCTCACAAATAGGATAGTGTCATAAAATGACATAGATTTGACTGACAGCATCATGGTGGAGGTAATGATGTACTGAGAGGCTTGAAGGGGATAGAATTGGCTGTTGAGAAAGGAAGAGGAGAAATTGTCCATCAGAGTGAAGGTCAGATGGTGACGTGAGCAAATGCGGGAGGGGGGAAGCTGGCTACCAGACCCAACAATTATTTTCAGGCACAAGTCACTGGGGCATCATCAAAGCCCTAATTAAATCAGTGTTTGTTTTTTTTTTTAAATTGCCAGAATGTTTCCCCTGGGTGATTTTTTTTTTTAAAAAAGAAAACCCCCTGCCAGATACATTCTCTGTGAGAGAGGCCACTTAAAGCAAGTAGTATTGGGGAAAAAAGACCAACCCAAAAAAACTCCTGTGTTAGAAAAATGTGAATAAACTACTTGTGCCCAGAAGAGCATGCTAGCAAAACACCTAGTTATTTGCACCTTCAAAAATGATAAACCGAATTATGGGGCATTCTGGGTTGTCTCAGCCCTGGTGATGAGCAGACTCCATAAACCTCCCTCCGTCTTCAGAAGAGATTGTTTTCAGATTAATAGTTTGACAAATGTGGAAATAAAACTGCTGAATTCATCTTGTTCTGTTGAATACTGGCAAACATTTATGAACAACTCAATTTGAAGAGGGGCTTGGCAGTAGCTTGGACAGATGATGACAACAGTGGAAATCCTGTGATAGGAAATCTCACTGGAGTAGCCCTTCCTACACCGTCAAAGCTCCTCTTTAGAGCAAAATATTCTACTTGGGGCTACAGCATTCTTGATTTCTTGTTCTGAGTTATCCATTTGTATATGAAAATGTAGTTGCATTTCATCCACAAAGGCACTTGAGTGGCAGAGATCATTCATCTACGCAGATGCGGTTTTTTTGTGTGTTGAAGATTTATAGGATGAAGTAAATATAACAATATTATTATTACTTTCCACACTGAAAGGGTGTATTGGAGTTTCTTTGCCTGCCTCTGATTCAGCCATGCCTGGGTGCAACAAGGGGTGCTAAAGCATGCCATAGAGGTGGTCTGGAGCCCAGCAGAAAAGCTGAAAACCACACTGCTATTGGGACTTTTCATTTTGCCACCTGTCTTCCACTGTTCATGCTGAAATAGCTCAACTTCTGACATCAAAACAGATTTTCAAATTGGAACGGGAGCACCACGGCTGAACGTGCAGAAACAACCAAATTTTTCTGTAAATGCTGGGGATTTCAATCAGTATCTTGTGGCACTCTTGAGGCTTGGCTGGTGATACCATCTTTCAGTTTGGTCACAAAAGCAAGCCAGCAGCTACTGTCCTCATATTTTCTTGTGTGTGTCTAAGTGTGTATTGAAGAACACTGTCTCCATGGTACTGCTCACAACTCCCCCCCCCCAAATTAGGAGTCTTTTGTTCATCCCCCTCCCTCCCACAAAGTTTATCTTGTGAAAGTGACTGTTTGCTGTCATATCTCATTTCAGCTGAGACCTATGACTGGTCCGTGACGGACCTGAGTATTGAGCCCTCCTTTTTGCAGCCCATGTATTGGTATAAAATATTTTTTCAGTTCATGGAAAAAAACTGCTATTCTGAGACTGGCGTATTGCCCAACGGGGCACCACAAGTTGGTGGTTTCTTTGAGTTACACCTTTCCGAACCTCTTCTCTTTTACCATCAGTCAGGAGATGGCATTGCCCCACCACGTCTACAAGACATTACTGCTTCCAGAATGAGGATGAGTGGGAAAGTATTAAAATGAATGTAATTAAGTTATGGATCAAGTAATGCAGGAAGGAGAGAAAGGAGTGAAAAGATTTGATTACAAGAAGGTCTTATGGGTGTCTCTGGTGTTGTCTTCTAGAAGGGCAAAGCTCTGGACAAGGTTATGTAAAATCTGGATAGCTGGCCGCACGACTGGGGTAGCTGTGTGGCTGCTGCGGCCGAATCACTCACAGAGGAAGAACCTGCTGGAGTCCAGATAGATTCAAACCTGGGTTTTATTTAATTTTGTTTGTCTTTAAACCAACTATAATTATCTTGCCTTTATTTGGATGTTACAAAGAAGTTTTATTTTTGCGTAGCTCTTTGGTTTGGGGTCGCCGAGAGACACTGAGACATCACATACCTAAAAGAGCAGCAGCTCTCCATACCAGGTGCTGTCTTACTGCCAGCACCCCAACATGAGGGTCAGGGTCACCCAAAAGCACCCAGGGGCTGGTCTGACACAGGGACAAGTTGTGGGAAGAGTGTCCTTTGCTGAAGGCTTTAATCAGAGGTTTACCAGTAGAGATCTGCTGGGCCCTCAGGCTCCCAACAGTAATTCACAGTTGTTTTGCAGAACATAGAGTTTAAAAGTTAGGTACCTAAAAGCTATTGGATCCTGGCAGTTAAATTTCATCTTATATAAAGATTGGCATTTAATGCAAACATTAAAGAAGTGCTTGCTTCTCTTAAGAGTTTTGAAGCAGGGTGGTTTTTTTTCTGTTCATGGTTTTGTCTGCTAGAAATGAATAGTAGATCTCACTAGAAAGTTGTAATATTCCTCTCCCGTTTGATATCAATATCTGTTTGTGTAATGCAAAATAGAGAGTTTTAATTTGAGACGTTTTTAAGTCTGTGGAAGAGCTGTCATTAAAAGAACAGTATTACTCTTTCCAGCATCCGAGGCCAAGATAAGAACAGGTAGAAGAGTGTTTGTCCATGTTATGAGGAATAAAAACTTGTGGCAGGGGTCATTACCAGAGCTTTCCGCTTATATTTGTATCACATCTGCTCTTTGTTGTGCTCCACATCGTGCTCTTTCTCATGCTAGTGGGGACCTCATTCAGGGCAGCGTGGCCTTGGCTGCATTTTTTTTCCCTCCCCACCTGGCTGTTGTGCAAAAGGCTGCGGGACCACTGCAGTGCACTTCATAGCAGTCCAGAATCCACACCCAGCGTGGGCAGGTCCTGCTTGTATTTATTTAAAAGAAGGAGCTATTTATGCCTTCTGGTTTCTGCCCTTCTATAGGTAATTTCTTATTAAACCTAAAGATGCTGATTCTCCCTGAGGAAATCCTTGAACCACAAAGAACTGGAGACAGAGAGAGTGTAACAAGGAGTTATCACTGAATGCTCGCTGCCTTTTTATGCTCTGTTGTAGATGTGTATTTTTGTCTGCTGCGAGGCACAAGCCTTGTACCAGGCTGAGTTTTGGTGTGACCTGATCTGGCTACTCCAAGGTTCCTCTGTTTGCACTTTTTTCTCTGAAGGCACAAAGGTGAGAAATCTATCTAGAAAAAGGAGACAGTGTAATTCTTATGAAATGCAGATAAATAGAGACTTTAAGTCCCCATCACAGACTGTAGCTTAAGTCAGGAGGGGCCACAGCAGCATCTCTCACCAGTGTTGTTTCTTGGAGCCAAGGAGGCTCTCTTTTGTCTTAAAAGAGGAGATACGAGCAAGAGGGGATCTTACCCGATGTTGACAGCTCCTTACCCTGGTGCCTGTGAGTGTGTGCATGTGTGTGATAAGATTTTGGTATAAAAGACTTTGAAACAAACTACGTTCACAGGGAGGATTTTTTCTTTTTTGAGATGATTTCTCCTCTCCTTCAAAGTGGAACTGAGAAGGTCTTGTTTTCTGCTGTTGCTCAAGAGAAGGGCAACAATATCTTTATGGGCATCATTTTCATACTTCCAAAATCCAAATGCTTAATCCCTTCAACCTGCCTGCAGTAACTGGTGTTTCCTTATTTTGCAACACAGAAATGACTGTTGACTTCTCATAGAGCTGCTGAGTAACTCCGGGGGTTAGGAGTGGGTAGACAGCACCTATGCCCAAAAGCCTCCAATTGTACAGATGTGGATTTTCTTTTGCTCTAGTCCCAATTTCCCTCTTTGTGCATGCTTGAAGACAATATGTGACTGACTTGGTATTAGTTTCAGCCCTACTGCTGGGTTATTAGCAATTCTCTCGTTGCAGGGGAAAGGATGCAGAAAGTCAGGAAGCGAGGGAAACCGCTCCGATGGAAAGCCCCGACAGATGCACAAGGAGAAGTGTGATGTTCCCTGTCCATCCCCTCCTCACTCAGTCACCTTTCAGCTTCTGGGTGTCAGATGCCATGTAACAGTGTCTAGCTTTCAGAGACATGATTTTTGTTGCTGCTGGCGGTGTCCCTTAATTCAAGGCACTTCAGTTCTTACATTACGAATGTGATGCCAGGATATATCACCAGCTTAAAGGGCTTTATGCTGCCCTTGGTCCCTCCGTGGAGGAGATTACTCTGAAGGAGAGTGCACAGAGCCAACAGAGAAGCCAGAAGCTTTTCTCTTGTCCCTGACCCCTAGGCCCATCTCCTGCCCTTGCTTCCAGCCAGCCCAGAAACATTTGCTGTGCTTCTGCTGGAGGGATGTGTGTCTGTACCAGCACGGAGCCAGTTTTAGTCTGGAGCTCAATGCCAGCAATCCTTACCAAGGGTGTCAGCATGTGCAGCGTCCTTTTATAAAGCTGTTGTATTTCTGTAAGGGAGTGATGTTACTGCAGGAAAGAAATGAAGTGTCAGTACCAAGAGGAAAAATTTAGTTAGAAATCATCTTTTAAACTGACTGCATGGATTGCTTAACTTTCATACTGTTTTTAATTCTAGGGTGCACTGCTGCTCTGTTCCTTATCTTCATCCCAGTAACGCAAATGATCATAAGGAGGAAGAAAAACGATCAACATTCCTTTCCCTGGGAAGTATAAAATGGGGCTAATGTTGCTAGGAGACATATTCACTAGTTTGCACTTCACTATACAGCCAGAAGGACTCTGCACATGTGCAAAGCACAGGAAGTCTGTGCAGAAATATAAAATCAAAAGCAGCACCGATAAAGTCAGCCAAGGCATTTTCAACTTAGCGTTTTCCTTGAGTACTTGGAAGAAGCATATAAGAGAACTTCATGGCCTGGATGCCTTGGCGACGCCTTTAATTAGGCTCTATATTTCTGGATCTTAAGGCAGATGAGAGTGAAAAAGTGTTGTGCAGGGCTGCGCTTTTTTTTAAAAGTAAATATCTTACTCAACATTATACTATTACCATTTTCTCAACTGCCATTAGTTTTTATCACTTCTCTTTGTATCTGTTAGCTATGTCAGAAATTTTTCACTTCTAAAAGCTTTTTGCTGTCCTTTGTGAGACAGTATAAGCAACTGTGATTCAAAATGACTGTAATGCACCAATAGCAGAAGTTTTTGTGAAGTGTGCTTTTGACTTCCCCATCCAATTAGTTCTTGGCCTCGAGTTTGCTGACACATGTGCCAGAAATAATTTGTCAAACATTAGAGAGCATTTTTACTAGTTGAAACAACATAACGGCTTGCGAAAAGAGAGCTTCATGCCAGGGGCTTTGCCAAAGACATATTTAGAGAATGGGTTGAAAAATCAGATTAACTTTTCTGAGCATTAAATTACTGGACTCAACTTGCACCTTTGCTCTGGGCTCCTGACAGAGATGGGGCTGTTGGGCTTTAGCTGGTTGATATCACATTTGCCTCTCTTCTGTGCTGGCCTGATTTGGATGTGTCTGTGGTGTATGGAGGCACACGCCGTTGGGCATTGTGCTAGTGGGAGCGCTGCAGCTCCTTTACCCTCTCTGATGTCCATGTGCACAACGAGGAGCTGCCACAGCTGCTCCAATTCCTGTTTCTGACCAGTTGCAGAAAGGATGCTCTTGAGAGAGCCCTTGCTTTTGCAATCCTTGGCCGTTTGCTGAGGTAGCCAGTTAGTTGTATTTCTGATGATGTCTTTCTTGAAGGCTGCACAGATTGCCTTAGCCATGTGGCCGTCGGAGACTTTCTGTATTTCCACAAGACAGAGTGCTGCCTCTTCTGCACTATGCCACCATATTTTTTGGTAAGAGGCACTTAAAGGGTTCGCTGGTGCAGGAACATAGGCTCTGATTCCAGCTCAAGCATGAGACAGGGCGTGGCCCACTGAATGCTTTGCCTCCTTAAAATAGAAGAAAATCACAGATCTCTAAAGAGAACAAACTGAGAGGCCAAGAGAATGCAATAGCCTCATGGCTGCCAATTACAGCACCCCTCTTACTAGCAGTTATCATGTAGGCAAGATAAACCCTATTGTTGTCAAAACTGGCAAGTACATTTTGAGGAGTGGACATTTTCAAACAAAAAAATCATAAAATCCTTTGCTACTTCTCCTCTGCTTTTCCAGTCTTCAGCTGTGCCAGAGAAGCTGTGAAAAAGAGTTACTGTGTTTTGCCTATATAGATTTCTGTTTGAAAATCTGGGTGGTCTGGAAATAAATCTGTTGTATATACATCCAAGCTGGTTTTATTCATCTGGATCTCTACCACTAAAGTAGAGCAATATCTGTTTGAGGAAGGAACAGTGGGATATATTATATCTAAGCATCATATGGCATGGCCATAATCCATGCTGTAATAAGGGTCCCTTCTTAAGAGACATAGAAATGAGTGCAACAGGTTGTGGTGTTAGTGGAATCCAACATATCAAGTTTGTCCATTCTTATTTAAATTTTATCCTGCTTGTAAAAATCATCAAAGTGGTAAGTGACTTCTGGTGGTAACGTGTTGTTACCCTATTTGCAAGCCTTCCCTTCATTATGAAGAGAGGTATATACCCAATGTCGCCTGTTTCGAAACTTCTGTAGGCTCCAGCTTTGTATGGAGATGAAAGAACGAGGAGCTGTAGCTGGGTCATCAGCAATATAAAGCGAAGTCAAAACTCCGTCTGTCTCCCAGGATGCAATGACCTTAATGTATCTAGCTGATATGAATAAAGACGTTAAGATTCTCTGCTGGCGGTGGATCAGAATTAAAAGCATCCCTAAAAGGCCTTAATAATGAAACCTCTCAGTAAATATCCATAATCTTACCTGGGAAACTGTGTGCAAATAGATGCTCAGGCATGCAGCATTTTACTGACCTGCTGCATCAGAAAACCTCTGTCTCCAGTGTGATGAAACAGGTCAGTGAATTCACCTTGAAGCAAGTGCTGGGACTTCTCCATCTTCAATGACTTTAGCATAGCCTTCAGAAAAAAAGGAGAAAATGTGTTTTGTGTGTGTGGCTGTACTGGGAAGTCCTACAAGATGATGAGCAGTCACTTTGTATGAAGGTACAGGTAAATGGTAAGCTGAGGTCTAACATATTAGTCAGAGAGATGAGGAAGGTTTGGTACCGCTCTGGTCATGGCTAAGTGTGAGGACTCCATAGATCTCGATTCGTAGTCCAGTATGTATGTGTATAAGTTCTTCCCCTGCAGGACACACTCCATCTTTATTGCTCTTCCTCCTGAGGACAGAGTAAGATGAAGGGGAAAAGTATACAGCTGTGTATATGAAGAGTAGACTACATGGTTTCAAAAGTATGTCACTGTGTTTCTCCTTCCCCAGGGCAGCAGGCTGGCGAAATTGTTCAGCCATGTCTTGGGTTTGTGTCTTTGTCCCTTTTTCTGCTGTGTGGATCCGGGCTGTTCTGACTGTCTTCAGGTTTGTAACAGCTCCCTGAGGGCCTCCGGCAGATGCTACAAGAAAAAAGATCCTGAGGCTGTTTCAGCCTTCACCAGAATATTGAACAGGCTTCAATAAGCTTCAGGGAGAGGATCTGCAAGTTAGCTCAGAAAACAGTGTTTCTCTACAACTTCCATTTTTTGGGTGACTTATGATGGTGCTAAGATTAGTCGTGAGTCGAGATTACTGGCTTCATATTGTTCTTCCAATGTGCAACATCATCAGGGTTTGCATACTTCTGCTCTAAGTATCTCAACATCTAAGAGTATAGATTAGTATCTGATATATACTCATAGCACTTGTCTCGTCATGGAAGGAAAAGACAACTCCCCAGCCTGCAGTTGCACATATTGCAAATATGTTTTATGATCTTTTTCAGTGATCATTTACCAGTTGAATATAGAGGTTGAATATAAGTTGGAACAGTTGATATTTATCGGGCTATACTGAAAAAATGAAGAGCATCAGCAAATACAAACTTTTCTTTCTCTCTTTTGCCAATGCTGCATCAGAATTAAAGAGGTAATAATAAACTCCATAAATGCATGGTATGAAGTATTACCATGGCTAGTTGGAGTTAACAGGGCCAGAACTCCTTCATGGCTGCAGAAGTTTAGTTAGCAAAAACTAAACAGCAACAGCCCTCACAATTTGTTAACTGATCCCTTATCAGTGAAATGCAGCTGTTGATTCAGTCGTTGCTGCTCTGCTTTTCAGGCAGAAAATTAAGTATGTCAAGATACGGGAAAATCCAGATAAAGAAGTAAAAGCCACTATAAACATTTTTGGAGTGCACAGTAAAACTTGTCTATGAATCAATAAAACCATGAGTTAGTGTTTGGATGTTCTTCGTCTTTACAGTTGTACTTTGAGAGCCAATGAGCTGATCCAACATGCGCCAGAACTGGTGTAAAAGCTCCCATTGATTTTCAAACAGTCTTTGGATCGGCTCCAGGTGGTTGAACTCCTACAAAGAGGATCCTGATCCAAAATAGAATTTGTTCCTAGTGCCATCTTGTCTTTGCAATTCAAACAGACTTTGGATCGGCTCCAGGTGGTTGTTTTGAACTCCTACAAAGAGGATCCTGATCCAAAATAGAATTTGTTCCTAGTGCCATCTTGTCTTTGCAATGCTGCAGAAGCAGAATGCACTTCTTTTTAAAAGGAAAAATCTTTAATGCTACCATGGTCTGTCACATCTAGTACGGCTAGAATTGTTAAATTGAACTCCTACAAAGAGGATCCTGATCCAAAATAGAAGAAGGAGCAGACATTTGTTCCTAGTGCCATCCTATCTTTGCAATGCTGCAGAAGCAGAATGCACTTCTTTTTAAAAGGAAAAATCTTTAATGCTCCCATGGTCTGTCACATCTAGTAGGGCTAGAATTGTTACTTCTTGGATTGTCGTTTTCATTATATTAGGATGAAATTTTCCCCACCTCCATTATCCATGCACCAAAATCATTCCATAGAAGTTTAAGTGAAAAAGGTAGGTGTTTTGCAAGTAGAAGCAAGCTCAGCAGTGAAATCTAATGTGCATTCTTGAATTTCCCAGAAAGCAGCTGTATTCATGCAATGTTTGCCTGAAACAATGTTGCTGATATGCATGTTTGGTGTCAAAACCTGAGCCAGTAGGTTAATGGCATGCAAGCATTTACCACGCATCCCAAAAAATGGTTTGGGTGCGCAGCTGTAATTTTTAATATGACTTTTGAAGAGACAGATAAAAATAGTGACCCCATGGCCTGCAATCTTTGCAAACCATTTAAAGGGAGGAATTTTTTTTGAGCTTCTGCAGCCAGTGGACTCAGTCACCTCCTCATACTGTCCCCATGGGCATGTCCAGCTTGTCCCTACTGCAGATAGGTGTGCTACATCCAGGGGACTGGCTCACACCTGCACCGGAGAGGGGGCCTGTTGCTACCTGAGAAGGATGCAAAGCACATTTAGGCTCCGGCACGTAGCTGCTGCCAAGCGCCTGGCTCAAATGCAACATAAACTGTTGGTACGAATGGGTTAGTAGGAGAAGGTACTTCTTAAAACAGGATAAAAGCATTTATCATATCATGCCGTCTTTCATGGTTGCTACCAAATATAGCGTTGCTTCATCTCTCTCTGCCTGCTTCCTCTGCCCTGAGAAACTGAAGTGAGCACCCAGCAAGGCTGATCAGCCCAGGCAGCCCCATAGAGGATGAGAAGATCTTCATCTAATGGTCTGAAACTTGCTTCCTGACAGCACCCAGAGCTTATCCGAAATATGCCTGTTCCCAACTATGTTGGCCTGTTCCAGGCAATGCATATTGCACTCTGTACTCTTCGTTCATGCAGTTTGAATCATGGCTGGTTTTATTTCTGCTTAAAATACTTGAAAGAAATAATCCCCACCATGGACTAAATACTGTGTGACATATGAAAGCTTCAGCTGACAGCACTGATTAGAAAGTGAGGCACAAAATAAGCATTTCAGACTGCAAAAATGTAAGGTATGGAGAAATAAACTGATTTAAGCCAGATTTAATTTTGCTGCAGGATATGGCTTTGTGCTGTAATGATGAAGTACGTTCTTAGTCATTTTACAAACCTTTGGGAAATGGGACTGTGAGCAGTTGATACCTGGAGCAGTTGGTTATAAACAACTTTTGATGCAATAGCTTCAAATAACTTTTGTCTAGAAATAAGAAAATAGCTCTGTTTGATCTTTCTTTTCTTATACCATTACTAGGCATTCCTATAACTACTTCTAGCTTCAGAAAAGGTAGAAAGCCTGTGGTTTTTATCAGTAACTAGCTGTTACTGATAGTTGTTAGTAACTTTAACAGCAATTTTTTTTTTTCTACTAACTCTACTGTAGGAGAGGCTAAAACTGCAGCAGTATGGCAGTGAGTATAAATGTGGGAATAAAAAGAACAAAATACTAGATTACAAGTCTGCGAGGCAGCAACAAGGCTTTTTCTATGTTTCTATAAAACTTAGCATAGTAAAGACCTGGTCTTCGTTGGAGCCTCAAGGCACTCCACAGACATATATAAAAAAATTGCTATTAGTATCGTCTTCTCGCACTCTAACAGCAGCACTGAAATTTTTGAACTCTTCCTTCCATTTATACACAACTGTTAATTTGAAGAAGGGAAATAATATATATGCATGAGTTAGCATTTATGTAGCAGAGAAAATAGAAAATAGCCACTTGTAAAATCCCAATATCCTTACTTTGCAGAATAATTAAGATCCTCTCTGGTCTTCTGGGTGCTTATTTTGAGCCAATCCAATTGGAAGGCAGATATTGAAAATGTACAAGCCTGAGCTATGGCTTAGGTAGCTTCACACAAGCTCATTTTATCATGGATGTAAAAGCAAAAGAGAAAATAATTAGTAAAGCCGGCCCTGATGGTTTAGGGCTCTTCAGTTTTCTCTGAAAACAGTGTGGAGCTTGTGCTGGTGATGATTGATAGCTCCGACCTGGAGGTGGCTGCTGGGCTCGTTAGAAACGCATGAGTCTTTTATCATCACGGGCAAGCGTGGAAGAGTGCCGAGAGCTAGCGCCTGTCATTCTCACCTACCTGCATATTTACAGGACAAGCGCAAGGAGCCAGGGTGGTTACTGGGCCTTTTGGCTTTAGTTGCACAACATTCAGTCCTCGAGATTATGCATTTTCCTGCAGCCTTCATCTGGCAGAGGGGACGGGTGTGGGCAGACTTCTGGGTCTGTGCTGGATCTGAGCACTCTCTTAAAATCAAGGGGATTTAATTATGTCTAAATCTGACAAAGGGGAAAAAATACAACAGACGGAAAAGTCATGAACTGTTGTATCTTTCTGCCTTTGCAGCTGAGAGTGTAAAGCGATATCCTTGCATTAAGAACTGATCTGAAACCATGAATATATGTATCGTATTAGCTTACAGGTTTCTTAGCAGGCATCAAATACGCAGAGGGGTTTGACATTCATAGCTGTCCACCTGGTACCAGCAGTTTTAATAAGTCAAAAGACTCCAACAGAAAATGTTAAAATGAAGGTGAAATTTTGTGCTTTTCCAAACAATGAGCAAGCGAATTACCCAGATTCCTGTGATGTTTAAGAAGTTTAATGGAGGAGCAGGAACTCCCAGTGTTCTCCCATTCATATGGTATTATCAAAGGAACAAGCCAAATCACTCTGCTCTTAATGATTAAAAGAAAATCTTGCAATGCAGTGTTAGAAAGAGGATGCAGTAATGACTTTGCACCTGGGAACAAACTGGAATCGCAACAGCAATAAAGCTTGATTGCAGTACTGAAACTTGATTGGATTTGCCACTGTGGGGTCCTTTTGGAGGCAAAAAAAAAGTTGAAAACATGCAGCTACAAAACAGAAAAACCCATTAAGTGAAGCTCTGATATGTTCTAATGTAAATTCCGTGCAGTGTCTGAAAGTGAATTAACAAAAAACCCTCTTAAGTCTGGGAATAAAATCCAAGAGATATCAGGCTGTCCTGAGGGAAAACCAATGTGACAGTGAAAAAAGAAAGAAAGGGTCTTGGGGAATCTCTGGCTGCAATGCACAGCAGGAGGGACTGGCCAACAGTATTTTACGTTAGATCTAATTTAGTGCTGTGAGTTGTATGGCTGTGAGTTTCTGCACCGTTTCTCTGTTGTTTTTACTGTTCCTGTGGCCATCGGAGGAGAGTGCGCCGTCCTGCTCTGTGTGTAAGGCAACTGCAGTGGGAGCTCCAGGGCCAGAAAAAGGGTGAACAGGACTAAGTCTGTTTCATGGCTCGCTGCTGGATGCTCACATGGATGCTCCAGTGAAAATCAAAGTCCTAATTCCCAGGGAACAGTTCTGTGTTTTGCATGAAAATCACTGTGTAAAGTGCATTCAGAAGGCCACCCTTTACTCCCATCCTTGCCAGAGAAAAGCTGTGATTTACTTATTGGTTGTCAAATATATGACTGCAGTGCAGAAGCCCAGGAGTGACTTTCAGGTGTTGAATTGGAGTTTTATAATAGCATCTGTATCAGGGCTGAAGTTCAGGGCCGAACCCAAGAAGAGAGGATTGGGACTTCAGACACGTCTTTCCTCCACGTTTTCTATTGCTTGGTGTAGTTCTGAAACACGTCTGGTGTGCTGACTCTAATAATTTGATTATAAGAAATGTAAATGTTAAAGTCAGCATTTGGATTGCAAGGCTTACTCCCGGAGACTCAAAATTAGGTGATCCAAACCCCCAGAACAACAGCAGGGTGGTTGTTAGTTTGGAGTGGGAATGACTTTTTGAAAGAAAAAAAGTTTTGTTTTTCTGTGTGGAACAGAGGATGCTTTTGTTTTTCTTTGCAGAAAACTTAAAACATTCGGTGAATCCAGAACTCGTCTTTTCAATTGAGTATCTATCCCTGTTACTGCCCACCCAGAAAATCTTCTGGGGATGCTCTCAGAAGCCTAGTGAGCTAGAAAGTCTGTATTGATTCTCATGAAATTGATATTTTTGGCAACCTTTTCTTCCAAAAAACAAGAAATAGGGGGAAAAAAATCTTTTGTCTTGGCATTGATTTGGAGTTGGATGTGCTTCAAAAATCTCTTTGTTATTTTCCCATGGGTAGGGAGTTCCATTTTCTTGTCTGTCCTAGACAATGAGATTTTTCAAAGCTTTTAGGTTTGCTGGGAAGACAGAGGCACTGAAGGCCTTGAAATGCTTAGATATTACAGGAGTAAGGTCTTAGAAAGTTCAGAAGAATGGACAGGATAGTAACTACTCTCTAGTTAATAGAAAAGAAAATGCAACTAACTTGGTGATAAATGTCTGTACTTGAAACAAATGTTCACATATTTAGCTCATAGGATTACATTAGTAGGTTTCTGAGAGTCGTTCATTCATTCGCGTACATGAACCTGACTTAAATTTTGTGATATATGATCATCCCTTCAAATCAGACAGCAATTAGTCTACCAAAATAGCTTAAATTTTATCTGTCTGTAATAATAATCTATATCAAGATAGATGAATTTGAAAGCACTGTAACGCCCCCCTTCCCTCACGCCAGTCTCCTTCTCTTCCTACACAAAAATGTGCAGTTTAATTTATATTCTTTTTTAAGCTTTGGGGATAATCCTTCCTGGAACGCAGTACTCCTTAGTACATGTTCTATGAGACAGTAGCATATATTTAATTACAAGATAAGGTATCTCATTATATGGTGGAACACCAATTTTAAGACTATACATAATTTTGTGTAATGTGGTTGCAGAATTTGTAAACTTTTGGCAAGGTTTGACTTTATGTTTAGTGTGGGAGGAACTCACTTGTTGCTTTGGTGTTCTGGTAGTTTCTCAGAAGCAACGGACATACCACAGACTGCTGCCGAGGACTCCTCCGTGTCACGGTGGCATTAGCTGAGTCCCGCAGGATCTCATGCCCGGCCCCAGGCTGCTGTCGGGTTTCTCCCCCTGAGACAAGCAAATCGAGGCTGTGGGTGAATGCCTACATGTCACACAGCGTCCCCAAAACTCACGAAGGATGGGCAGCCATGCGAAAAAGCCAGCGCCGTAGGGTGCGAGAAACTAAAGCTGCTGCAGTGACAAAGTACCAAGGCCAAGAATAGACCCTAAATCCTTGATTTGATATTTTATTGCTGTCTTTGTCCTTTGCTCCTGAATTTAGAGTTGGACCAGATAATTTAGGAAAGATAGTCATGCCCTAAAAGCGTTGAGTTCAGAGTTGCTAAACGGCTGTGGAGCTGCCTTGAGCATGCTGTTAGAGAAAGAATGGTGCTTACATATAAAAAAGTAATTTTAATTCCTAAATTCAGATCCTCAGCCCTGAAGACCCAGCTACTTTAAAACATGACTTACAAACTCAATTGTCTGTTAAATGAAAATCATTCATGTTCAAATGTTGAGAAAATGAAATTTATCTTTATATTATGATGATCCTTATGTTTTAAAGACAATACAATACTTAAAATTCTGTGTGCAACTGAAACATTTTGAGGATAAATAGAAAACTTAGGAAAAACATTAGTATGTTTTGTTTACCATTTTAATTTGTGTGTTGTTCTGTGTGTAGGGTTTTTTTAAATCTTTGCAGTAAGGAAGGAATTTGTTCTGCTTCTCTAAAGAGGGATCTTTATTGTGTTTTTTCCCCTGTAGCACTTGTTTATGTGGCAGAGAGAACAACGGTGAATGAGCGAGAAGGAGAAATTACTTTCCTTTTGAGATAGATTGGAATAGTGAAGGCATTTTTTACCTGAAGTGTATATTTTGTAGGATGTTTACTAACAGCAATAGCTGTTTTGCAGAGCTCTCCAGAGATCTGGGCATCCATAGCCCTGGCAGAAGTGGTGTTTTTCATGGTGATATCTTTGTATCTACTAGGAGAGCAGAAACAGATGAGACCCAAGTGGCTGAACAGGGTAGGAGAGCAGTTGGGATACTTTGGAGACGATATTATTGCTTGAAATCTGCACCTAGGCTGAGGGCAGAGCAACACTGGTGCTGATCGGGTAGTTGCAGTGTGGAGATGAACGGGCATGGAAAATTCACTAGGGTTTCCCTCTGGAGACTGGCCTCTAATTGAGATTTATTGGCATAGGGAAGATTGCATAAATACGGCCTATAAATCTTCAGAGAATTCTGGTCTAAGAGTTTCACCTAGGATTTTTCTCAGGTTGTTTTCTTTGATCGTCAGCGGCGTTAAATGTGTTCATCCATGTACTCGAGAGCTAGGATGGGCACAAAAAAGCATATATAGGACTTTCAAAAAAAAAAAGAGCGGGGAGTGGGTTGGAAAAGTAGCAATTTGTTTATTAGTACTAAACCCATGATTTACTGCTTCTCATTTTGATGGGTTTTCAGTCCCAGGACAGTTGAGAGGTACAACATATAAACTCAAACAAGAGGCTCGGCAAGTATTTTTGTCACCAAAAAGTTTCTTCCCCATAATGGAAAAGCAATGAGTATCGCTGAGGAATTGCCCTACACAAGCAATAGTGTTTGTACAAGGATTAACTTCCTATGGATTCAGGTTCTGGCACTGAAGGCATTTATTGCTATGGCTTTTGGTGGGGAAATCTGATCTTGCGAAGTTTGGCTCTGCTTGAGTGTTTTATTCTCATAGTCGTGACCTGTATTTTCTTCCTACGCTTTGGCATTTCTTTTCCATTCAAGGTACTTCTGTTAATGCAGCTCTTTCTCCTTGACAGCCATTAGCTGTGGCCAAAAAATTGTTTTTTTTTTTTCAGAAGCACAGTAAGTGTAGCTGCATACTTTTTTGTCCAGGACTTGCTCCTCATTTCTTGTGATACGGTTATTCATCTGTAGCATTGCTGCTGCTTCCTGGGGGGGTGAATTTGAGCTTTGACAGAGAGTAACAAATGATGAAAGTTAAACAGCAGGCCTTAGACACATTTCCTTTAAGTCTGCCACTATATACCAAGACTTTGTGAGAACTGAAAGCAATAAACAAATAAAAATGTGGAAATCTTGTTTATACCTATGTGACTATACTTGCTTTCTCTTTAACATTTTCCCTTTTCACTGTAAGAATAGTACTAGTGAGTTATCTCTTTAACGTAGCATTTAAAAACTGATGAAAACCAGGAGCGTATGTGTGCAACCTAAACTCTGCTATGTGTCTTCATAAGGAAACCGTCTCCGTGCGTGAGGCGGATGCTGGTGTCCCCTGGGCAGAAGGGGCAGAGGACAGGGCCGTGGCTTCGTTCCCCAGCCTGCAGCATCGGGGCAGTGCGCTGCATCCCTGGCAAAGGTGCTGACACCCATGGGGTAACCCTCTGTGCTCATCTTCTGTGGTGCCTCCATCTACTCCTGTGCCTTCAAAGCATGACTGGGGACACACATTGCTGCTGATAGCTTTTTCTCGATTAAGTAGTGTATTGCAAATAATGGGGATTATATTTTGATCTACTCCGCTGTTTGCTTGGTCATAGAATTATCAGCAGTTTTAGAGGATTTTTTAATATATTTTAATATTTGATGATTAATTTAAAATAGTATTTAACACTTTTCAGCAAAGGCAAAAATGCTGAATTATTCAAGATTTCATTTTGCATTCTGAACTAGCGAGTACTCATGTATAAATAATGCATTAAAAGTATTGTTGAATTTCAAGTCACTTCCCAGTTTGTATTTAGCCCCACAGTGAGCAAGACAGGGGGGAAAAAAAGCAGAAGGGCAGCTGTGGCTCATGGTATTGCCCTGTTACCAGGTAAGGTGCCTTTCGCTTGCTATACATTAGATATTCCCAGTAGAGACCTGGTCCCCAAGCCATTAAGAAAGTACCCTGAGGAGCAGGCCTGGCTGAAGATCACTTAACTGAGCAGCGAGTTTTGCCTGTCAGCAATGGTCGGTGCTGAGCGAGGTGCCTGTGGGCACCGGAGCATCCCAGGGGCTGGTGCGAGAGCGTGGGCTTGGAGAGAAGAGGGTGCATGATGCCTCTGCGTCCTTCCCAGGAACATGCCATGGCTTCTTGGAAATGGGCTGGGAGGGACCAAAAGGCTTCACTTTGTGAAATACAGTCAGAAACATTTCCATTTTTTGTGCTTGCTGGGAAAACTGATTAAGGTAGCAGACAAAATCCTTGGAGGAGTAGGGGTGGCTGGGGGTGATTAAAGCATTAGATCTGCTGCTTGGACTTCTCTCCTGAGGCTCTCCAATATATAGGTAACTTCTAATAGCATTTAAATATTGGCATGTTCTTGGTTTTCCCTTGCATGTGCTGTCTAATGGGCAAATGGCCGTGGATGTGTGTTCTCTCCCAAGCAAGCCCTGTGGGTTTTCTGCAGGAGCGGTCAGCGGCAAGACGGCATGTTGTAATTCCTTCAGCCAGCTTGAACAGGAAGACATCTCTCATTGCGATGACAGGTTCACTGTGTGATCACCTGAGATCTCCTTTAAAAATTAAAAACTGCCATTGAAATCTTCTAGGCTGTTGTAAGACTGAGTGAACCATAGCCCTTGTGTGCTGAAATAGAACTTACCACTGTTCTAAGTAACAGAAAGAAAAACAGGATCTTTAAATACTTGTTTGCCAGATGTCCAAAGTATGTAAGTTAATTCCATACATTGTGTGTAAATATAAGAAGTCTGGTGGCAGAACAAGGGAGAGAACAGTTTCCAGATGCTCAGTGGTTCAGCTTGAAAACATCCTGGATGGAAAGCACCTCATTTTTCCCTAGGAAATTATCAACAGTCCTATACTTTCCATATGGAGAATATATGCCTTCCTTGAATTTACATCTCATGGAGGATGCACAGAGTTTGTAGGTTGGACCTAAATCCAATTCTGATTTCTTAGATGAATTGGGGTAAGAGAAAGGACGAGCAGTAACAACACTGGATGTACAGAAGTCTCTTCAACACTTCTGCACAGAAGTCTCAGCCACAGGAATTTTACACCTGCTTTTCTGAGGTCTGTGTTGGCCTCTGGTTTATTTCTGTGCCTGAGACTATGTAGTGATTTTGAGTTATAGTTCTCTATGTGACCAGAGATTTGGTTTAAGCACTTTTCCTCCAGCCTCCCGCTATGTACCTGCCGTGATTTATTGGCTGGGATCACAGACGGCTGTTCTGCTGCCGACTCTTGGCTGAGTGCTGGCTGTTTCAGGCCTCTTTGGCAAAGGGCTGAAGGTTTTGCAAATAGATCTGGCGGTGTTCCAGCTTGTTGGCCTCCAGAGTGCTCTCTGCAAGAAGTTTGCTTAATGATGAAAAACTTGAATAGCGTGGATTGGAGGGGAAAAAAAAAATCTAACCAGAATTGTTGAGGAGACACACTGTGCTTTGTGTTTTGCCAGAAAACCCAGCATAGCCATGAAACTCTGTAAATGAGTTGCTGTTTAGCAGCAAGTTGAGATATGCTTGTGTCACTTACTGCACCCTGGAAACGCCTGCAGCTCTATATAAATTAAACTGCTCCATGGTCTATCAGCTTTGTGGTCTTTTGGAGAATTAGCCTGGAGATGCTGCCCTTTCCAAGGTAATTTATTCTAAGCCTGGATGTACGTAGTTAGTCAGCAAGTCTGTGTGTCTGCATGCATGACCACACACGCACCCCCATGAAAGCACATACACTGTTTTTTCCTTTTCTTTTCATGGGCAAATAGATCACATGAATGAAGGTGATATATCATAGGGTAAATTGCATGGCCACAAACTGCAGAATTTACTTAAGGTACCCAAATGTCTTCAGTTCAGACCTGAACGTAGAGATAGAGGACCTGTGGCTCATTACTCACACACAGTTTGTGAGCAATTAGAATTAGTCAGTTATCCACTGTCCAGATTTCCTCTGGACTCCATGGGTTTTTATGGCATTCACTGGAAAAAGACAAGCATCATGCCGGTGAGCAATATAAACAGAAATATGAGAGCCCACCAGAGCCTAAAGCCACCGCCTATGTGAGGAGGAAGACACCCGACATCAGCTGCTGTGCACTGACACCTCATGTGTGAACTCTTCCTCCCTGGCACATGTGAAACACATCTTCTCCTCCTGAGACTTCCTGTGGGCTGAGATCTCGCCCAGGAAATACCATTGGCCTGTAGATGTGCGGGAACTCACTCTAGTGTCTGAAGCTGGGCTTCTGGATGAAGAAAAGCTTTGGCCTGACGTTGGTCATGGAAATGGTAAGAGTAAAAGGTGTGGAGAGGGTCCAAAAGTCTGGGCATTTGTATAACAGAGGTCCAAGCAAAGCCTTAAAGCTGCTGACTCTGGACTTCATTTTATATGTGCATAGACATACATACATATATGCATTTCTATCTATGCACACATGTGCATGCATTGACTAGGAAGAAATGACTTGGGAAAGAACAGGCTAATTCTCCAAAAATGCCAAGGGGCTGATACATAGTGGTGCTGCTTTTAATTACAATTAAAGCCGTGGATGTTTGTGGAAGCAAGTAATAGTACAAGGCTGCCTAAATCCCAGTGTTAGAGAGCACAGCATACAGAACAGCACCAAGAAAAAAGGCAAATTTGAGAGAAGATGTGTGTCTAGGAAAGAGCAAGAGATAAAACCTACCTGTAAGGATAGCAAACTTTGTGGAAAATCATGCAAAGCAAAGAGTTGACGGACTGGATGAGTACAGGCTGGATTCTGGCACAAAAGTCACTGTCAATCACAGTTATGCTACTAATGCTTCAGGGACGAACCCCTGCGCACTGACACTGGGGTCGGTGGTGTGGGTTTGCTACTGGAGCACTTGCGTGTGTGTTGCGGCTGAATGCCAATCTTTGTGCTGCCGTGGAAAGAGCTAGTGACAGCCATGCAGAGCCACAGGCACAACAGAAATGTGCCTGGCTGTTGTGGTTTAAGTCAGAGGTGATTTTGTAGAAACAAAATCTCTACCTCTCACAACTTTTTAGTGTCTTAAACAGTGCACAATCCTCTAAACTTTGAGCGGGACTTCTGGGCTACAGCGCTGGTGTCTTTTGTTTTTTATAGGAACATGATGAATTTTTCTATTATAAATAAGGACGGTCTACACCGCGGATGTGTCATGCATATTTTAGGCTGCTAAATTTACTAAGTCCAAGATTAATTGTTAAATACTAACTTGAAGTGTTTAGATCTTGCTGACATCTTCATTTGGACAGAAAAAATGTCATGCATATAAATTGTATGTCGACATTTATTTCACAAGGGTAGTTATCTAGCTATCGGTAGCCTGCAGAGTGAAGACTTGTCAAAAATAATCACTTCCAGTTTTCATTTTGTTGAAGTTAAATAGTCTGAACAGGGGGAAACTTGTTCACACTCTTTAATCCTCATATTATTGCAGTGTGAAAAGTAAGCATATAAATATGAAGAAACTGAAAATAAATCAATAGGAAAACATATTAGAAAACTGAAAAATGGTTTCTGGAGAAGATGAGATAATCTTCCAATAAAACATTGCTTGTTAGCATTGGATTTTTTTTGCATCATACAGCTCTTTAGAGAGGTGCCCATTAAAATTGGAAGAACTTTTCTCTCCAGGAAATAACTACTGTAAGAAACTCTAACTTATAAATAAATAAAATCAAATCTCATATGATCTGAAAGTATGGTCTAGGCATTGAGATACAAGACGACTGTGGAACTTCTCTATTTCTCCAGCTGATCTATGGGGATGATCTAAAATGTGGCATAAGCAGAAACTCTTAACAAATTTGTGATGGAAGATCTTTGACCTTTACTGGTACTGGTATATTGGTTCATCAGGGTGATCCTGATGAACAGCCTGTGTGATGACCATGATACCTTTCATTTTCCTGAACCTTGTGACCACCTCCCATCAATCATGTGCCTTGCCTTCTTTTGCTTTTCATTTATTTCATTAAGTGTTCATTCTTCTATTTTAAAATCTAACTCCTATTCGTTAGACCATCATTAACATTCCTAATAAACAACTCTCACCTGGCAGTATGGACTCATTCAGAGCTGTGGTTACCAGTGCAACACCAAGTTGAAGGTAACTGGAGTACACTTTATATATAACTAATTTTCCACAGAGATGGAACATTATTAACTTAGACTCTAAGAGGTAAAAAATAAACCATTTAAATTAAAGGTAATTATTATAGTACATATTTGGACCACCTAATGTCCCATGGGAAAAATTAAATGCTAATCACGATTGATAGCTTGTGACTATGGACTTCCTATGGTAAGCTGAACACTTCAGGCACATTATAATTGGAAAATAACTTTGTTTCCTGTTCTGGCTGGGAGCAAAATCCCCACAGCCTGTTGTGCTATGTGGTAGAGGCTTCAGATAACTGAAGAGTTTGTAAATTGTATTCCAGGCAGTACTGACAAAAGATATATCTGCTTTTTTCCAAAACCACTGTTTTTTCTCTGAATAGGGAATTCCTTTCCATGGACCATCTTTTGAACACATGGCATGAGGAACTATGAACTTGCATTCAGAAATACTACTTTTGGTGGGAGTTCTTGAAGAAACTTGAAAGAATAAGATGCCCACGTGGCAGTGAATGTTAATAAACAGATGGTCTCCCGATTGTCTTAGACTCTATAGAATAGATAATAATAACCCTCCTTACAGAGATGATCTCTTTATAAAAGAGATTATATAGAGAATCTCTGTATAATTCCTTTTGCATTAAAAACACAGCATTGGTATTTAGCTTGCAATGATCTGGGTGAACCCCAAATGCCTGGGGAAATATGTGAAGTTTCTGGGTAATTTGTCTGGATTACTCGGAGTTTCAGCCTTTTAAGAAGTCCCTGAAATTTCACTATATGAAAAACTATTTAAAGGTACTATTGAACTGTGGGGTTTTTTAAACACAAGACTGGCTTATCCATCTAAATATCAGAGCAATTTTCTGTAGAGCTGAAGGCTCAGATTCCCATTCCTACAAGGATAAACCAAAATCCTTGCAACTTGTAAGTGTTCCTGTTGGGTGCTGAGAACCGCAGGTGCAGGAATGGCCCCTTGTCTCTTCTGCATCAGCCATATGGGGGTCAGACCTCTCCCTTCGACGTCCCCTCCCAGTACCCTGTGAGAGCTGAGCAACCATTCTCACCTTGAATAGGCGGAGAGGTGTCAATAATAAGGCTTTTCTTAAGTATTGAAATGCTGTGCAAGTTAAGAACCAGGAGGTACACCGGCAAAAGACTGGTATAGGAAGGCAGGACAGGAATTAGGGAAGGCCTTCGTATCTCCTTGCCTGCTTTTTGGGTGAGAATTTATTTTTGAAATTTCACTCTTGATTGGTATCTGCCGGCTCATTCCAGATTTCACCTCTTATACCAGAAAGCCTGGATCTTGTCCCTGAACATAGCAATTCTCAGCTGGGGGATGAAATCAAAACGTCTGTGCTTTGAGCTTGGCTTGTATTTCACAGGGTTGCAGAAGTGGGCAGCCATCCTCTTTAAACTGGGTTTCTGTTTTTGTGATGTTTGGTCCCTTTTAATAAAAAAGTTGTCTATTTCAACATTTTTGCTAAATAAAATCATCTGCATACAGTATGAAGACAATCTTATCACCAATCCAGAAGGGACTGCCATGGGCTTTATTTAGCATATACCTGGCTTCCAGATCCTACATTAGGAATGTGTCATAAGTACTTTGCCAACTAGATAAAACATTAACATTTTCCTCTTGGGTACGGTTAAGACAATTGTAGTGCCTTTGCGGTGTAAAAAGTACAAAGGGTTTACATAAATAATAGAGAACCTGTCAGATTGTACAAGAGTCCTGTGGTTCTTGGTTGTAAAGTCTCCCTGAGAGTACTTCTGAACATGTTATTCTCCCTCTTCAGTGCCTCCCTCTCCCTGATCTAAGGGAAAATCTCGTTTTAAGGTAACCTTTTGTCCAGGTGGGTGAATGTTCACTAAAACTGGGTTTCAGGCTCTTCATCCTCTAATTAGGAGGTCTCAGGAAACCCACGAGCCTTCCCAGCTGCTCTGTGGCTGAAATGTGGGGTGGAAGCAGCAGGGAAATGAAGACTCTTATTTTTTTTATTCAATGAAATTTTTGGCACCCTGTCACAATCTGACACATACTACAATAAGATTTTCGGTAGCATCTTTGTGTCATTCAAATGTCTTGTCAGGTCTAGCTGACACTTTTTAAAAAAAGATTATTTTTGAGCAGAAAGCATATTCATTCACTTTCCTGCTGTTGAAGACTACCTCTGAAGGCGGGCTTGAGTAGCAGTCACTTCTTGGTCTATGAAACACATTGGTTTTGGCTGTATTTCAATATTTTCCTCTTGAATTAGAAACTTCACCGAAATGTACTTGTAACCAGGAAAATGAAGAAAACTTATTGCTTAGGCAGCATCAT
This sequence comes from Fulmarus glacialis, assembly GCF_000690835.1. Lineage (NCBI taxonomy): Eukaryota > Metazoa > Chordata > Aves > Procellariiformes > Procellariidae > Fulmarus > Fulmarus glacialis. The sequence goes on from NW_009235251.1 coordinate 29,821, forward strand.
CCCCCATCTTTAAAAATGTGCTGTTGTCAAATCGTTTGAGGCAAGAGGGCAACTTTGTGTATGACATTCATATTGCAAAATCCCGCTCTGTATCATCACTGATAACTGCTAGCTCTTCAAAATCTATCTGTGCATTTTGCCAAAAACAGCGACTGCCTAAGCCTTCTGGAGAGTTGGTTTTGGCACCTCCCCTGTTACAACTACACAAATGGAGATTTATTAGATTTAAAGGGAAGTGACAGTGGATTATTTAAAACTGTTTTTGTTGTTGTTAGGCATTAAAAATGTATGTAGAAATACCTCCTTTTCCCTGTGGATCCTAAATAAGGGAAAGGGAATATTTTTCCATTTGATTTTTCTGATATTTCTAAGGAGAAAAGAAAGTGCCCGGTCAGAGGTGAAGGCACTACTTGATCCTGCAGAAGCAAAAGAAGGTGTAAACCCATTTAACAGGTCACTTTTAAAATAGAGATGATGAGCATACTCTCACGATGAAACACCCCTGCTGTGTACTTTGTTATCCTGATTCACCAGCAAAGATGGTAATTTAAACGTTTCTGCTGTTTTGAGGCTTTTCTAATATGTTAGGTATCATTTTGAAACCTTTTTGTCTAACTTCTATCTTTATAATACAAGGAACAAGGAAAATGGAGGCTATAAATGGGAAAATGTTACCTGCTGTTGTCATCCACATCCTTAAAGATCAGTCCACAGACAACTTCCAGACAGGTTTTACTACACGGTGGTGCCGCTGCAGAGCATGCAGGAGCACCTAAATCAGTGAATCGGTTGTACTCTGTGTCTTGTGCACCCCATGATCACAGTGCAGGTTTCAAGATTTTGCAGTGAATTATCTGCTGAGGACCAGAAACACGATGCTGGCATCTTACTTCAAGTGGCAGACTTCAGAATTTTTGGAGGGATAAATGCCCAGTTCACGAACTATATTAAAATATAGAAGATACAGAAAAATATTAAATTGTAGAATTAAATGAATGTGTGATAAATTCTTTGCTCAGTAGGATTTGTAACCAAGGTTTCATAAGCAAAGCTTAGCCTTACGCCTCTAAATTCAGAGAGCGAAAGGGTATTCATACAGTGAGCTCTGCAAGTGATGTCAGTTTTCCCAGTGTGAGGAATGAAATGGGCAGAAACAGATGATGGTGAGGTTTAATATTCCTGATACACAAGGAACAACTGAGTTCCTGTAACCTCTTAAGGCTTTGAGAGCCTAGTGTTGATTAGTCAAAAATGAAAACTAAGGAGAGTATTTTGTAGGTGAATCTATTAACTCTAGTGATATATTATTTATGCGTGTATGTATGTGCAAAAAAATATAAAACTTACCAGTAGAGAAGACAGATAATACCTCATTATGGAAACATTTTTATTTCATTAGATCTTTTACAACTGAATCTGCATCCAGACCTTCAAGTTATTTTTTCCTGTCATTTTAGCAGCAAAATTTAAACAGTTCCATTAGGAAAACGTAGTCTATTTATTTGAACATGCATCTGAACACATCAATGAGCATGCAACCCTGCAGCATCCCTATGCTTTTGACCCACACAAAGCGCCAGCAGAACCGTTATTTGTGTTAAGAGGTAGACCTGCAGTAGTCAATCATCTCCTTAAACAAAAGAAAGTAAATTCCTTAAAGCCAAGACAGAGTTTTAGATTTTCACCAGCTTGGCACTGCAGAGAGTAGCCATTTCAGGAGTGGTAATACTTGAATAGCTTAGGAGAATACATACGCCTCGTGGCAGTCAAAGCCCCACCTTTACCGCTGCGATACCAGGAGACCCGAGCAGCATTCTGGCTCACATATCAGCCAAAGTGCTGTGCAGCTCTGCAGATCTGTTTGGTTCCTATTTATAGATCTAATCTAGACTGTTGTACCTCTGTTATTTCCCTACTTTTGTGTACAGGTAATATCTAAATTTTAACAGCAAGTATTTCATCCAGAGGAGAATGCTGCCTTCTTGGAGGTAGTTATGTATCCCTCACCTCATACGTGGTGGTGATAACACTGGATTAGAGCTTGTCTCGCACTCTCACCTTTTTTCTCTTGGTCAGGTTTTTTACCCTAGCGATGTGTTTGTGGAGAGCAATGCCACCTCCTCTCAGCAAAAGGTTTCCTTTCCCTGATCACCCCCGTAGCCTCCTCTAGGGTTCCAATTCGACTCCTCTTTCCTGAAGAAGGCTGATCAGAACTGAGCGCAGGAGCTCTGAATACATCTTTACAGGAGATTTCAAACACCCCGAGTTCCTTTGCCTGTTCCTTCTCTCCCATTTGGTTATTTTCTTTTCCATGCTTCCATTGCCATTAATCATTCCTTTTTTGACCCACAATTTATATTTTCTTAACATTACTGATACTTGAGTCAAGGCATCTGTGCAGTATTTGAGCCACACTTAGGTAACCCTTAATCTCAGCTCAGTCTGCATCGTTAGAGGTTCCTTTTCAATTTTTTCTTAAATGACTAAAGACCTATTTGCTACAAACTGAGAAGAAGCCATTTACCTTCGAAGAACTATGATGGCCTTTTTACCTTAAGAGAAAAGGAAGGGATAGCAGCAATGTATTTTTGACAGGGTTTTCTTCCCTGACTTTCTGACTTGGTGAGGATCACATTAACAGTAAAGCATCAGACCTACCCACCCCCAACTACGACAAGGGCATGAAGGAGATGTTTAACTGACCTGATTGACTGTATAATATGTGGTTACATCTTTGCAAAGTGGAGGCAATTCACCTTTGGTACTCTATTTTCCTAGGTGTGAATGTCTCCGAAGTACAGAATGTCTCTGAGAGACAGTGGGGAATTGCATTCACTATTCGTAGGAACTAACACTTTAAAAACACTTTACTGCTAAAATCATTCTCTCCGCTTTTATTTCTGTCAGGGAGACTACCCTGTAAATGGTGCCTTTTTTATTTTTTTTCCCCCTTTGACTTTCACTTTGTGTCACTTCTTTATTTGTCCAAATAAATACTTCATTATCTGGAAGTAATGCGAATCTCTAAAAAGAGAGAACTTCCTTTCATCTGCTGTTCAGTGAAACACAAAAACGTGTTCCCTATTGCTGGAACCTCTCCTCACCAAGGAGAATAAAATGAGCACTCTCACAGAGACTCAGAATTAATAAAGAACATCCTAAATATTTGCTAGATAACTTGCAATGCATTTCTATCTGTCCAGCTGGAATTGTCACCATAGTTTTGATAATAAGAAATGTATTCTGGTCTCACTTTATCTAGATGAAGTGCTATATATTTGGATGGATTTAAATAGCTTTGCATTGCGTCTTATGAACATCTGTTTTTTTAATATGGCAGATAAAATCGTTGAGAAGAACTTTTTTTACTTTTTGTTTATGTCAGGCTTTGTTATAATGTGAAATTATATTGCAGAGATATTTCTATTCTATAAATGTTAACTTTGCAGGAACAATGTTACTTGAACACTGTGACTCTGATAACTGCAATGCCAGTGATACTGACAGTAAGTCAGGAAAAAGGTTCATTTTACAATACAAGTAGCTGAAAAATGTCCCCCCTTGCCCTCTTTGTTTTCCTACTGTGCAAATTCCCAACAAAATCTGAAATGTCTTGCAAGACATTTTAAAAGGAAATAGTTAATTAACATTTCTTCCAGTATCCACAATCCTGGAATAAAGTGATTCACTTTATGAGACAGCAAATTAAAATATGAAGATATATTTAAATAATACACATGAGGTTTTAATCTACCGGTAATTGGAACCAATCCATTGCAGATAAAGTCTGACTCAATTTGCCATGATCTTATAGGAAAGTTTTTCTAAAAAACATAATTACAGAAAATTTTATACTAATGGCTTTCTACACCTATTTTATCATACTGGCTAAAAATAAATGGATACAAGTACATTACTTGAGAAGTGCTTGATTTCTTATTTGCATGGCCATTTTGGTTGTTATCTTTTCCACAGCAACGGTTGCATTAGCGTTAAGTGTAATTGCTCTTTTATTTTTACTTTTTACTGACTGAGATAGTTACGTTCTCTCTCCCGCAAATTAACTGTGGACATGCCCACGTATTGCTATTTGTTTACTTGCTTCTTTTCTGTCATTTATTATCACTGAAAAGGTAGTTTAATAATTCATAGAAGGCCAATACAGCATTTTAATGAAACTTCAAAGAGCTATTAAAATCATATTATGTTGGTGGAATTTGTTAAATGTTTTCAGAGCTTGATTACATATTTGACAAGATTATCCTTAAACTTCTCAGTGTTCAGGGCTCTCAAGAAGCTAAAAAGTTTCGTAGTTGACCCACTTCTCCACTCTGCAAGGTGGAATGGTTTTACTGAAACTTCTCATGGTTTTTTTGTCTCCGAATAGGTAATTGTTTTATTTGGAGTCCTGTTTGTTACTATGTGCCTCGCTGTGGGGCTGCTGTGAACTGCTCATGTTTCAGGAGATTTATTCTACAAACCAGTCTCTGTCTTCAGTGTTGCAGTGTTTGTCCCAATTCTTCTTGGGCCATTCAGTGTTCCACTTGATTTATGTGTATTTTAAAAAACGTAAAAATGCTGGGTTTTACATATCGACGCAAGTGAAATTTTGCAGCCAGCTGCCAATCTCTGAAAATTGTGTAAGGAATGCTGCTCAGCCACTTTAACTTCCATCTATCAAAAGCCTTCTCATGGTAGCAAGTATCCAAACCGCAGTTATCCTTGTGGTCTTGCAGTGAAGTTTTTCAGCTTAAAATAGTGCGGAAGCTGTGATCAGAGAGATCCAGCAGTGGCCGGGTCGTTGTTTCAGTTTGTTGAGAAGGGCCAGTAAAACACTCGTGCTTCTAGCTGGGCTGGTATCGAGTGGCACATGTACGACTGTGAATGAAAAACTGACAGTGGAGGTTATGGATATGCAATGAGCAGCAAATGGACGTCAGTTCTGCGTTGCCCCTGATCTTGAAGACAGCTTGTCCATCTCCTGCAGATGTCTGGAAAAAGCTCCGTGAATACAGTAAGAGCAGTTCACTGGTTTTAGAGCATCCATAGGGTTTTTT
>NW_009235252.1:0-9683 GCF_000690835.1 Fulmarus glacialis
TCCAGCCAGTTTTTTACCCAGCAAAGACTTAAAAATATTCATTAATAACAGACTAGACAGTGCCCATGTTCAGACCATGCATATGGTTTGAATACAGGGAATTTGCTTTTCCCATGCACTGCATTACATATTTATACTGAAATAAAAGCTTTTTTTTCCCTCCCCACTTCTTCTAGGGTAATTGACAGATGGATCTGATTCAGAAAAAAGTAATCAATGCATTCAAATAGTTTCTACCCATGCTGCTTTGCCTAGGCTGCAAATATTTTATTACACAAGGTTCTATGTACGTTTTTTTGAAATTAGTTAAAGTTCATGCAGCTTTTCATGTGAGATTTTATTTTAAAAAAATTCTAGCCTTCTGAAGCAACAGTTTCGCTGCAATCAAGTCAAAAATTTAAAATAGCTTTCACTGTACTAATAATGAAAGTCTTATGTGCAAGGACAAGTTCCTTTCAAGTAAAAATAAAGTGTATTTTCATTACATCATATACCCAAAAACACAATATTCAGTTGGAGATGACTTTAACTCAGGAGCTGAGTTAAAAGTTGGTTCAAGGCAGGTTTTATAGCCACCAGGTGTGAGTGACATCTAAGGATACAAGTTTAATTTCTGAGAGTAATAGTGAAAACAACACTAGGAAAAAAATAAGCTTCCTACTTACATGATGGGGAGAAGACTAAATAGTAGTTTTAGGGGGGCTTCTCATCGGTATTTGCCAAGATATGGTCTTTCTAGTATAAGGCTCAAGAAATTGAGTCACAGCTGCCATAAGGTCCACCACACAAATCTACCAAAGCCTCCTGAAGACACTGACAGCTTGTAAAGCAACACTCCCAACACCACAGACCACAGGTCCCAGAGACAGCCTGGCTGAGAACAGAAAACTTCAGCAAAACCTTTACTGCTGAAATGACTTACGTTGCACAAGGTCATTTCATTAGAGACACGTGGAATTAAAGTTATCCTTTGATTCCTACAACTGCAGAGAAGCTTAACCAGGTAATGGTAGATGGAAGCTCAAACATACCTTGCTCCTATCAGAGCAGCTCCTTCTCTCCACACTTCCAGTGCCATTCATGCTAAGCAGTCTCAACTGCTCTACCCTTACATATATACACTCCCTCCCCCCCATAAGACATCTCTGATAAATCGCCTGATGCCCTACTCCTGTGTAGGATTTGGCAATGCTGATCCCATCAACCAGCTGTGCTCCAACAGCTGATGCTTGTATCGTCAGCGAGCAGGCAGGCAGAGGAGCTAGGTCTAGGCTAACTGTCCTCACCCCAGAAGCAGGCCTTTGCTATAAAAGACCTCCTAGAAGAAGCAGCAATACAAGTAGAGGAATCCCTACATCCCAGAAGCGCAAAATCCAAAATAAGCTTCTTTATGCATTGGGCTCAAATATCAGAAGTGCACCAGAGAAACTTAAAGCATGATTCTTCTTTACTTCCTGAAAATAGCTAGCTATTCTTGTCTCCACCGCTTTTCTCTTTCCTCATCGTTTGTAATTAGACACCTTACATCAATGGCCAACCCTCAGCTCTCAGAAGATCTAGCAGAGAGTGGGCTGCTCACTGCGTCACTTAGCTGCAGCTGAATAAAGCATTCTTCCTCCTCAAGTCTGTACAAGTCCTAATGACGCTTCCAGTTGGAAATAGCTAGATTTTCTCCTCGGAATAAATCAACCCACAGAAAATTTGCTGCAAAGGATTAATTACAGAATCACAGAACTCAGGTTGGAAGGCATGTCTGTAGACCATCTAGTCTAACCCCCCCAGCTCAAGCCGGGTCACCTAGAGCCAGGAGGTCCAGGACTGTGTCCAACTGAATATCTCCAAGGATGGAGACTCCACCATCTCTGTGGGCAACCTGTGCCAGTGTCTGACCGCCCTCACAGTGAAAGATTTTTCTTGCGTTTAAGTGGAATTTCCTGTATTTCAGGTTGTGCCCATTGCCTGACATTCAAGGGCTCACCAAGAAGACAGAAGGCACAGTGTCCTTACGCAGATCTTACCTCTTTCATGGGGTGAGCTCTCCCTTACAGGCAGACATGCTCCCGGGTTTGCTTAAATTCAGTATTAATTGTGAAGAGCTGAATTTGAACAATGCATTTATGTTAATGTTATCTGCTCAGGGGTGCAGAAGCTGTTTTGTACACGTGTTTTTCGTTCAAATGAGCATCACCACACAACTCTTCCTCAAACATGTGGTTATTGCATGGAAAAGGTTCTGGAGATGTTGGTAAGCAGTCACACAACTGCTGACTGGGCGTCCTAGCAGCATTGTCGTGAGGGCTACAGCAAGTAGCAAGAACTCACCGTGAAAAATATTTTGAAGTTTACACGTACATTGTTCTCTTTTACATCATTTTTTTCCAACAATACCTATAATCAGAGGGGTGATAATTAGTCCACGCACTCTCATCTAGTTAATGTTCCCTATACTCCCCATGACTTGACTGGAAGCTAGCAACAAAAGCCGTGCATGAGATGCGGAGGGGAAGCCACTCAAATGGACTGCCACGTCCACCTCCCTCCTGCCTTGCAGGGCTCTTCCAGCCGGGAGTAAGCACAGTATCACAACATAAAGCATTAGACATGCTCTGGAAACCCTTTGCCCAGCTGCTCATTAGTACTGCATTAGTCTGTAAACTCAAGCGCAAAACGCCTAGTTCAAGTTGCTCCTTCTTGATGTACTTGAAAGGTCCTGTGAATTTATGGCAGGATAATGCGGAGCACAGCACCTATTTATGAGTTGATCATTTGTACAAAACCCCCCTCAAAGCACCGAAGGTTACCATTCGACCAAGAGCTGCACTTAGCTGCTCAGAGGGCAAGAAAGCCAAGTATATGAAAGTTAAAAGCATTAATAAAAGTGTGACTTATAAATTACTTCATCTTTGTCACCCTTTTTGAAATGGGGTGAGAGAGGCCAGGGTAAATTTATTTTTTAAGTGCTTTCTGAGACCTGCAAGGGTCAGCCCTGAAATGCTGTACTCTATAAATCATTCCATGCGTATCTGATAGATGCGAGTGCATCATAACATTAACAAATATTGATTTGTTTATCATTTGCAACTGTTTATAGCTAAACAGCAGACTTTATAACACTTGTACGGAGAAGAAACTTTAATCTGTGAGAATGCAGAAGAGAAGCTGCCTCGGCTGCAGGAGAAAAGAGCAACCAATGTTATTCTGTCACCCAACTGCCGGCTCAGTGTACGTGTTACAGTCATATTATGAAACCAGTTATTTCACAAAATGACTAAAATTTTCAGGCATTTCATGAAACGACTTGTATCGCTGCTAAGAACCACAGCGAAACCTTGCATTACGGGTGCTCGGTTGACTCACGGCCACGAGGAGTCGAAAGCAGAGCCTGCAGTGGGTAACAGCGTGCAGATGTAAATGCTGCGGCACAGAGAACCAAGGATGGGTGTTCCTCCCCGCGCCGGGCAGCCTCCCCCGTCCCGGCACAGCTCAGTTCTGCCGCGCCACGCGGAGCCTGGCACCGGGGACGGGCACCACTGCCCTTCCCGCACCGCCATCTGGCAGGCACCGGCCGGAGCCGTGCCCCCCAAACCTGCCCTCCACGGGTGGGTTTTAATGAACGCAGCACGTCCGCGCCACCCACACCTCTAGTGCCAAGGTAAGTACCGGTCCTGTGACATCACTCTGTGATATCACTCTGTGACATCATGCAATCTGGAATTAAACACGAGATGGCTTGCAGTTGTATGTATACATGTGTACCTGCATCTCTCTGTGTATGTCTGTCTTAGTCAAGAATGTCCAGTAGCCATCTACAGGCACTTCCCGTAACGCTGCCCTGTGGTTTCCATCCACTTTATGCAGTTACCAAAATTAGTCATTTCACAAAATGACTGGAGGTAGGACTCAATCCGTGGAACATTTTATATAGAAGTCCCAGGAGATGTAACAAGGACACACATTTTACAATACCTCTTGCCTGCTAACACTGATCAGGGCCACCAGCACGTCTGACCCCAGTGTTCTGGCCGAAATGGATGACACAGGTACAAGGCTTAGCCCTCGGAGCCCTCCGGGCTGCCCGGTGGGCACGGAGCATCGTTATTGTCACTGGCCCACCACCGATCACCAGAGCCCAGGCACTGACCTGGCAGCATCACACCCTGCGAGGTTATAGACCTGACAAAATATAGTGACATCAACTGTTCTGTAGTTTCCTTAGTTTAAGATTATACAGCAGGTTGTAAATGCAGGGAAGACACCTGGAGCAACAGGAGCAGCTTTGGAAAAACTACAATAAAAATCTCATTAACCTAATGAGGGAGACAAACTATCTAGAAAATCTCTTCCTGATGCTTTAAATCATTAGATACTAGGGTATGAAACAACTACCAAAAATCTGGGTTGTTTTCTCTCCCCCCCCTTCTTTTTTTAAATAGCACAACTCCTTGCTTTTATTTATTTTTGGAACTTGACAGGCTCGATAACCAATTTCTATGCAGAACCACCCACCATTCACTCCTCAGAAAGCTAATGAAGTATAATAAAATTGCCCCAGGAGACACGTATATGGAGACATGCACAAACTTTTCAGGAGAATACTAACTGTGATTTCGTCAGCTGGGAAAGTAAAATTATGTAAGATAAATGAAAACAAAATCAAATAAACACCACCCACCAGTAGTGAAACTTAGTTTGCAAAGGACAGGCACCTTCTTTCCTGTGCAGCGGTCAGCATCAGCTTCTACTATGGATTAAAAAAAAACTTATGAGCTTCGCATATAGGAAAAAAGGTGAAGAGTAACAATACCAGATTAAATAGCACTGTACCAAACAGTAACCAACAGTCTGTAACATGCATGGAAATGGCATAAAGGGCATGAATGCAGCATCTCTTATCCCAAGGGTTCCCCGAGTGCTTTTAGGAGGCTGCATTCCCACTGATACGGAGATTTTTCTCCTGGCTGAGTATCACACCGTGATACTTTCCATCGCAAAATGCTGGAGAGTGGGTCTCTCAAACAGAAGGGTTTGAGAACAACGTCGTCCTCTCAGAATAACAAACTCTATTAAATTGACACTCACGGAGAGATCAGTGTGCACACATCCTCATTCACCAAAGCTTCAGGTAGCTCCAAATTAAGTATTTGGTTATTTCCCTGGGAGAACGTTATGCTGTATTTGTAGTGGTACCTATTTGCAAATAAACACTGGTAAATTTGCTAAATCCAGGTGTTTTGGGAATCTATTCTTCAAGCTTAGTGGAACAGAGCCCTCAAAACCTAAACCATTCTTCTAGTAAAACAGCTAAGTCAAGCACTTCTGAAACCCAGAGCAAAATCTGGAAGTGCCATAAAGCAGAAGTAGCACCAATTCCCCCGTCCAGCTGGCGCCTCCAGTGAGAGCACCCATGGGCTTCCGAGGAGCAGAATTAAAACCTGGTTTACATCTGAATAGCAAAGTTAGATCATATTGAGATGATCTATCTCAAGTCCTATCTGCTCATGAAAAAGCTTCATTCTTCTTGGGGAAAATGGCAGCACGAGCCCAAAAATAACCACTGCCGTTTCAGGCAAGGAGAGTTTGGCTGCGCTGCCTTGCCACCGGCCGTGGGCATCCTCAGGATTTGCACAGGATGACTTACAGGCAGCACATTCAAAACCATGGAGTTCCGGGCTGGAAAGTGATAATGCTAGAATTGCCTTACTATCCTGGAATTACGGCACCATCGCTCGGCGTGTTTGTTCAGAAAAGCGGCTCCTCACTTAAACCCTGTGCTTCCCAGGAACAATCTGTACCTGCTATAAGCTCAGCACTTTGTCTTAGGCAGCTCCTGCTCGTTTTAAAGCTTCTCCTTCTCAACCCACACGAGACACGGTCACCGTAAGAACACATTTACCAAATGGCCGCACGTGGAGCGGGCAGCACGAAGCCACGGCTCTGCGTCCGAGCTGAACCCCAGGCGAAGCCGAGGTTAGCTTTTTCCTTGGAGGCAAAGGACTCACTAATGGCCCAGCACGTGCTGGTGGTGAAGGGGTCAGGAGCAGGCACGGCTCCAGCCTGCGCGGACCTGGGGCTGATGGAGCCGCGCTCGGCCGGGCAGGGCTCAGCCCGGCAGCCACAGCACCACTGCCGCGCATGGAGTATCGCTCCAGCACAGGAGAGGAAACTCAGCAAGACCCTCTCTTACCAATTACAGGTCGTCAATATTGACTATCTGAGGGATTTCCATGCTCAGGAAGCAAATTAGAAACTCAATACCTGAACTATTCCTAAATGCAGTTATCAACTTCAGAGTTTTATCTCATAAAACCAATTCAGCTTAGAGTTTAATTCTATTAAATTAGGGCTTAGAAATAAGATTTGCTCTGAGAATGAATGCATCATTAGTTTTAAAATGCAATATACTGAAACCCAAAATGTGCAGCATTACAGTTTGAAGAATAAATGAGTAGCGATGGCACCCAAATGTGTTTCTCCCCACATATATTTACCAGCCTTGGAAAAATCTGTCGGCTCATTAGGACAGCAAGTGTTTCGGTGTGCGGGACATCCCCCTTCTTTAGGGAATGATAATCCTCTTGTGTCTCTCCTTGGCACAAGTTTTTCCTTTGTTCTTAAAACCTTCTTATTTCAGCAGCTGACAGAGAAAAAAGAATCAGCATCCTTTTTCTTAATAAAAATGCCACAATGAGATCCTGTCGGGCTTGTGCCAGGCATGTCAAAGGAGCAGGGACTAACACAGGAAACCTCAAGAACTCCCTGTTTTGTGCAAGTTACAGTATATGGAAGAGTCACGTAGTGCTGTTTTTTCAAATCAGGCTTCCAATACATGAAAAGCACCCTTCCATGGGGTGCATGTAATCTCTGAATAGGGCCCTTAGTTTCCTGTGGTATTGTATTAAAACTGATGTTTGATACAATAATGCAGGGATAGAATATGCTCAGAAGAGGACAAGGTAGCCCAACAGCGTCTGTCCCCTTGCATTACAAACCGCTGCGTGCTCTTTCATGCCGTACTGGCCAAACCGATGCAAGTCCAAGGCATATCTGCAGTATTAGGATTATACGATTGAAAGTCAGGGAAAAAGAGAAGGAAAAAGGCAAACGCCACACCAGAGACACTCAAAGTCTTAAACAGAAATAAGACATTCTGGTGATACGTGTTTCACCGTCGTGTTTATTCCAGATGTGGTATTCCAGATGGTCCAATGAAAACAGCGGGCTCCTCTTCAGGCCTGGCCACGTACTTCATATTTAAAAAAGCTCCTTTTTCAGAAGAAAATAACACTGTCTCCAAACAGCCTTGCAGAGTAAGATAGCAAACTGCGTGGTGCTGCTATAGCATCACAAAATAATTGGTAGTCCATTGTCTCTCATGACGAAAGGCTAGGTTAAAGCTTTTAAAGATGTATTATGATATGTGTTAATTTGCTATTTTTACTCAAGTAGACTGTAACAGTTTTGTTCTTATTAGAAGTACAAAAATAAAACCAACTCAAATGATCTAATTACAATTTTTGGTAGCAGAAGAGTCATACGGAACAACACAATTGACTCTATAGAGCCTAAAATACTTGCCAGTAAGTATTTTAATGTAACAATTTGTTTGAAAATGCACGCAAAGCTGTGAAAGTAAAGAGAAAAGGACAAAATTATATATGTCCCTCTCATTAGTTACGCAGCAGCTCTGTGGGGTATTGCCCACACCATCGTCCTCCCTTCAATCAGGATCTGATTTTACAATATTGAGCCAATTCTCAGGTTCAAAAATTAGTCAGAGAAGTACAATGCGGTCAGATGTTTGTGTTTTGCCATATGATTTTCCTCCCCCTTAATTTTTAAATTATATTTAGATCAAAACAGTCCTTATATTTTACATAAGTAAAAGTCGCAACCTTGCCCTTTTATATTCCATTTTCAAAACCAGCAAGCGGTCGTCCTGTGTGCCAGGCAATGTACTACAAAATATTTTATAGTTTTGCTCCAATTCATATCTGCTTTTACTTGGTTTTCATTGAGTAGAATGACTTTAGCTGTTCCAAATAGTGAAGCAGAGCAGCTCAGCCAAGATGCTACAGGGCTGCTGACATTTGGAATACTATTTTCAGTCCTATTTTACATATGCTTTCAAAATTTATCTTATGAAAAATAAAAACCAGTTAGAAGATGGGCTTATCGGTGTCTCTGGCAATGCAGATGACCTACTTTCAGCCATAAAGAACAGGAAAATTGCACTGCTATTGGCAGCAAAGTTAAAGGAAGGAAAGAGTCAACACCAATACTTGTGCAAATGCCCAGGGATGAAAAATCCAACCCAGAATGAAGCATTGGAGAGAGAGGTCGCGTCAACCCAACGAACGCCTCTGCCACACCGCGCCACCGGCCGGGCTGGGGTAATGGACAAGCTACGTCGGGTTCCCTCTCTCCAGTAGATTCCCAGGAAAAATCCTGACACAATCTTTTTTCCTGACTACTTGCAACATGCAGAAAAGCAGTTGGGAAAAAGCATGGTTTTGTAAGTGTAGCAAAACAGTAAATATTAACATGCCCATCTTTTAATGACGCACTTTACAAAAATCCAGAATGAGAGAAAAGGAAACAGAGTGGGGAACACAACCCCAAAATTTTTCAAAAAAGGAACTGATTCTTTGTAAAGAAAACTAATTAGAATGAACCAAGGCACTACCTAAGAAGAGAGATTAAAGGAAAAACAAACAAACAAAGCTGTTAAGGTTATTAAAAATGACTATATTTGTGGATAAAGCAACAACTATAAACTTCTCATTGATACTTTATGTTTTGTGTGGCTCTTTCTGCCTATAAACAAATTGTAAAAGATGGCAACAGCTAATTTAAAAAATAAAAAGCGAAGTGTTGCGGCAGAGTCTAAATTGAGTCTGACAGCCAGGGTCACATAACTTTTCACTTTTATTTAAAGACATTGCCTTGATTACTAAAAAATATTGCAAGATATATACACACAAATCTAGAGTCAGGATAGCCAGCTTTTGAGGACTATATTGATGGCTTCTTGTCCGTTGCTTTAAAAGGAACAACAGCAATAATTTTTTAAATTGCCAAATGTTGTGTAATTATCAAATTATAGAAAATTGTCAGAAATCATCGATATAATTTTCTGAATTACGTTTTCAGTGTAAGCAATATGTCCTAACCAGTCCTGTTATGCCTAAATAAATTTAAATTATTTCTGGAAATTTTTAAAAATGTTTGCTGCTTTAGTTCACATAAATGCGAAAGCTTTCATTATACCTTTGATTTATTTTAATTGTATTTACATTGTTCTAGTCCTTCTACTGCAAACTTTGAGACAAAATGTTAAATCTAATTCTAAAATTCATTATCTGTAAAGAAAATGAGTTGAGCCTGCAATACGTGTTTCTAGCACTGAAGGATCAGATGAAGCATACAAGATCTCATGTCTAAGGCAACCATTCTCATGGGCCCATCAGAGTCTTTATAGGTGCATCTTACTTATATCTTTGCTTAAAAGAAAAAAATACAGATTCTGAAGAGAACTGGAGCCTATTTGATGTTCAGCCTCTATTGTCTCACAGGCAGACCTGAATGAAAGCTTAGAATTAAACAGCCTTTGAATCTAGTTTTCATGGTGATCATCGCAAGTGATATAAAATAAAACAACGCGGCTCACACTTCCAGGCTTTCAG
>NW_009235252.1:9714-10051 GCF_000690835.1 Fulmarus glacialis
CCTCTGCCACATTTCCCCTCATTCATACACTTTCACAGAATTTTTATAAATTAAAGGCAATAATCAGCCATTTTCTTTTCCTTCGTAAAAATTCCTTTCCGGGACCTGCAGCTTTCCTGGTTTCTCCCTTTTGGCAGTGCACAAGCACCTTCAAATACTCACATCTGCCCCGGTCTCTGAGAAATTACTTCTGGAGTCACTAATATATACTGTAATTGGGAAACAAATATAAGGTCACCAATATGTAGTCACGCATGAGCATTACCAGTGACACAGTGGCTGCTGAAGGCAAGGGGAGGCGTGCCATCCCTTCTGGGGAGCAGGGGCACCTCCCCGG
>NW_009235253.1:0-294 GCF_000690835.1 Fulmarus glacialis
CCCCGCCCCTCCCCCCCTCCCCCGCACTTTCCCCACCTTTGCACAGCTGGGAAATAAATAATTCGTTTCATTAATTAAGCAACCGGCCTCCGGCGTCTTCATCCCCCGCTTGCGAAGTTGTTTGGCAACTTTTCGATAGAAAAATGCACTTTTCTTGGCAGAAAATACCACCGAGGAGGTTTTGCTGCGACGCTTATGAATATTCAGTATTTTATAAGGTATGCAAATTTCTGGCTAATGAGCTGCTGGGCTCGGCAGCTGCAGGGGTTGCGGGGGGGCCCCGCCAACGGGGGG
>NW_009235253.1:308-1297 GCF_000690835.1 Fulmarus glacialis
CGATCGGAGGGGCAAAATTCAGCTGTAAATTTCATTTTGAGGGGATTTTCCCCATTTTTCGCTTTTCCGCTCCGCAGCCCTCTGCTAAAAATTGTGCAAAAAATCACCTTTTTTTCCCCCAGAAAATCAGCCCATTAATTATCAATGGCTTATTAGGGGAGGGGGGGGCTTCCATTTTGGGGACAATTGCTCAGTTTTAGGGTTTGTCACTCATTTGAGGGGACAGTGCCTAATTTGGGGATCATTGCTCATTTTTGGAGAGTGTCATCCATTTCAGAGGCAAATTCAGTCATTTTGGGGGAAGTCACTCGTTTTGGGGGAGATTTACTCATTTTTGGGAGCATCACTTGCTTTTGGGGAGAGTCATTTTCGGGAGGATCAGTAGTTTGGGAGAGTATCATTTTGAGGGAACATCACTTATTTTGGGGAGTATTGCTCATTTTGGGGGGAGAATTGCACATTTGGAGGGGAACATTTTGGGGAGCATCATGGTTTCGAGAAGATCAATCATTTTGGGGGGCACCACTCAAAAATATTACTCATTTTGGAGGAGAGACACTAATTTGGGGGACCATCGCTCACATTTGGGGAGCATCCCTCATTTTGGGGGAGCATAACATGCTTTGGGGCGGCCTCACCCATTTTGGGGCGGGTTACTCCTTTTTGGGGAGCATCACTGATTTTTGGAGAACGTAACTCGTTTTGGGGTGAGGATCACTCATTTTGGGGGAGAATCACTGATTTTTGGAGAACATAGCTCATTTTGGGGTGAGGATCACTCATTTTGGGGGAGAATCACTGATTTTTGGAGAATATAGCTCATTTTGGGATGAGCATCACACATTTTGGGGGAGAATCACTGATTTTTGGAGAATATAGCTCATTTGGGGGTGAGCATCACATTTTGGGGGAGAATCACTGATTTTTGGAGAATATAGCTCATTTGGGGGTGAGCATCACACATTTTGGGGGAGAATCACTCATTCGGG
>NW_009235253.1:1659-8365 GCF_000690835.1 Fulmarus glacialis
AGTGGAGTCCTCCTATTGTGGGGGGGGGGGATGGCCCTGTTTGGGTAACCATCATTCCTTTTTGGGGCGCATCACTCATTTTTTGAGGATATAACTCATTTTGGGATAAGCGTCACTCGTTTTAGGGGGGGTGTAACATTTTGGGGGTGTATCACTCATTTTGGGAGCGCATCATTCATTTTGGGTGAAAATCAGATTGGAAATCATTTGGGGGGAGCATCATTTATTTTGGGGGGGAGCATCAATTTTGGAAGTACAAGTCCTATTTGCGCTGCATCACTCAATCGCAGATTTGGGTCAATTCACCCGTTTTGGGGCCGATTCGCCTAGTTAAGGGGAGTTTTGCCCATTTTGGGGGGTTATTCACCCATTTTGGGGCTTCTCCACTCACAGGAAGAAGCGGCCCAACAAAATACAGCTGCGAAACCTCATCTCGTAGCACTTTATAATAAATGGCCATGAATTAATACTAAATTACAATGAATCCTTTATGAAATTACAGATTACATTCACGCCAGATCAGTATCGAAAAATAGGCTTTTCTGCCCATTGCATCACTCGTTTTCCCCCGCCCCCGGCTGCTGTTTATTGGGTTTTTTTCCTCAACTCCTCAAGAGCCAAAAAAAAAAGGACAAAACCGGCAAAAAGCCGCAAAAAAAAATATCCTTCTTACAGAAACCTGCATTTACAGGAGGAACCTGCAGAAGAAAATTCCTTTATTATTTTTGCCCCGCATCACCCGGGTTTGCTTTTGCGTTCCCCCTCCCCCCCCCACGTTTTAAGGCAAAATTTGCCCTTTCGCTAACATTTTAAAAACCCCCCAAAATACGTTGGTTTTTTTTGCAGAGCCGCCCTCCCCCATGGCTCGTTTGGGGTAAAACTCCACCATTTTCCCACACGGGTGGACAATATCGGGGAAAAAAACATCTTTCCAGCAACAATATTGAATTTCCTTCCACCCAGGTGAATCTTGAGGGTCGCCATTCAATTTTGGGTGAAAATCTGCATTTTTTATATCCATTTTTTTCCCCATTTTTGCCTGACTCAGTGCCAAAACACCCTGGGAAAGTCTCACTCCCTTGCCCCAACTCTGCGTCCAGTCTCAGCCCTTAAGGATGAGGATGGGGTGGGTTTTTTCCAGATTCGACGGGTTTTTCGCACATAAATTAAAAGGATCTGGGGGAATTTCCTCCCTTTTCCAGAAAGTTGCGTCCGGAGTCACCAAACGGCCGCAGCATCAGGGCCAAAACGGAGGTTTGGGCAATCCGGTGGGTCAAGAGTGCCAAA
This sequence comes from Fulmarus glacialis, assembly GCF_000690835.1. Classification (NCBI taxonomy): domain Eukaryota; kingdom Metazoa; phylum Chordata; class Aves; order Procellariiformes; family Procellariidae; genus Fulmarus; species Fulmarus glacialis. The sequence goes on from NW_009235253.1 coordinate 2,947, forward strand.
CCCTCCTCAGATCCGACCTGAAGCAGAACTTGCATTCGCCGATTCTTTTCCCCGTGTGCCGATATTTATGCCTGTGAATCATCTTTTTGGGAGAAAAACCCAAAAAGCATCAGTCCTGGGGCTGGGTTGTTTTTTTTTTTGCACCAAGAAATCCAAGTGATGGACGCGGTGGCCCACAGTGAAAACCTGGTGTCGCCCAACAGCATCCGAGCATCGCTTGGGGAAAACAGCTTCCCCTAAAAACACTTTTTCTTACCAAAAATGAAGGGAAAAAGGGGAAAATAAGAATAAAACCTGAAAAAAAAAAAATTAATCTGGCCACAATATGTGCCTTGTAAACATGTGTCCTTCACTTCCACGCGCCGACGTGGTGGTCCCCGCGCTCCCGTGGGCAGCCGGGGCATCCGCCAGCGCCTCCAATTTGCTTTTTTTGTCACCAATTTTGTTTTTGTTCTTGCCGGGGTTTTTTGGCATTTTGGGGGGAGTTTTGTTTCCGGTGCCATCAATGATTTGGGAGGGCGCAGGAGGAGCTATTCCAGCGAGTCACTGTGGTCCAAGCCAAGGTCGGCGCCGGGCGCTGCCGGGAGGCCACCAGGCTCTTCCTCTAGCTCTTCCTCCTCTTCTTCCTCCTCCTCCATCTCATCCTCATCCTCCTCGTCCTCCTCCTCTTCCTCGGTGCCGTCAAGGGAGTCATCATGGGCCGCCAGCATGGCCTGCTGCATGGCCATGGTGGCCGTGGCTGATGAGAGGGGTTGCAGGTTGTCCATGCTGAGCGAGCCTGAAATTTAAAAAAATACAGAAATAAGGACTCCCCGGCTAATATAAAAAGGACAAAAATGTGCATAAACGAAGAATAACCCAAGCAAAAAGCTGTACCTAGACAGAGCAGTCTGTAGGGTATCCCACCTGCCCCAGCCACTCCCCAAGGTCCAACCCTTAATTTTTTTAGCTAATGTATCTTCATTAAATAACAAGGAACCTTCATTTTTGAGCAAGTAGATGCCCAAATTGGTTGGGCAGATCTTCTCTTCATCCTCTCTTAATTGCTACCTTCCCTTCTTTTCCTCTTCTTTCTTCTCATTTTGTCTGGTCCATGCTCATCTCTGCTCTCTTCACCTTCTCTTCATCTTCCCTACTCCTCTTCATTTTTGTGATCTGTTCTCTCTTCATCTTCTTGCTTCCCATCTTGTCTCATCTGTCTTCTCATCTTTTAATCTTTTTTTCATTTTCTCTGCTCTCCTCTCCCCATCTCCCCCTTTTTCCCCTCCCCAGCACCTCAGGAGATATCCCAAATGATGCCCCATAGAGGGTGATCCTTGAGGGCTGTTCCTGTGCCAAAAAGATGGCACTGCCCTTGTGATGGCCAACTGGAAGCCTTCTTGCATGAGCCACCTCTTCATGTTTTTCGCCATAGGGTGATACGGGGCTCCAGAAATCCTTAATTACCAATTACGGCCATAATTTAATGTGTGGCCACCCCATCCAGGAAGGGCAGGAGCCATCAGGGTTTGTCCTTACCGTCAGGATTTGTCCCTGAATTGCCACCCTGCTGCTGCAGGACCCCAGCGGCGATGGAGTTGGGCCAGAACCGCTGGGTGGGCCGGTGCTGAGATTTGATTTTCTTGGCTTTGGGGGCTGGGTCCGGGTTGCTGGCATCAAGCATTGGCTGCAGGATGCGCCGCCGGGCATTTATGAACCTTTCCAGGGAAAACAGCATTTGAGTAAATAAAGAGTCGTTACATCAGTTTTGAGTTAAAACAATGGACATTATAACAATTTAATGAGTTGCAATGTAAAACCCTTTCGAAAGTGGCTGCATGGTCTAAAAAGCTGGGGTTTTACCCTGTTTTATTTGTCTGTGGCATGTTACACCATTGCATTTTTTCCAGCTATGAGTTGGAGGCTGCTACATATTGGGTTTGCCAGGAGAGGGCACTGAGACATCGCAAACGAATGCTGTCAATTAAACGCACCCGAGCCCACCTCCCAGAAATCATCCCTGACCACCCAAGTTACCCTCAAAAAAGCATTACATAGTACCAAAATAGCGTGAAAACATCTCTAAAGCCAGAAAGATGACCGCACAGGCCACCGATGTGCTCACCAGTTGTTGACTTGCAAGAGGGTCAGGTTGGTTTGGGCAGCGATTTGCCTTTTCTCGTCCTCTGTGGGGTAGGGGTGCTGGAAAAAAAAAGAGAGATGGGGCAGCAAAATGACATCCCCGAGTGCAAAACGGCAGCCCCGAGTGAAAAAAAAAAAATGAACACACACCCCCCTCCATTTTTTTCATTTTCCCACCCCAGATTTGGTGGCTTCTTGCATTTGCAAGATGCAAGGCTTAAGGATGGCATCCGAGAGCATCACGGTTTCCCCAGTATCCTTAGAGCTTTTCCTTGAAGGAAAATTTTGTTTTGTTTTGTTTTGGTGATTTTCTAATAATGGTTGTTGGTAAAGTGGGATTTGGGCTTCAAAACCCGCTGTCACCCACAACGCTCCTTGTCAGGTGCATCAATAAAACACCCTGAAATATCTGCAGGAGGAGGCTAGCGGTACTCAAAGCTTCATCAACTCCCTCCCAACTGCACTAAAATCCTCCTTTCCAACCCCAAAAATGAAATTATTCTCAAACCAGCCCCGCCATGTCGTTTTTCAGAGCCCCAAGCCAGCGCCAGTGTTGATTCACATGCCTTGTTTTCCAGCTGTTTGCCCCAAAATAGTGATTTCCTTGCCAAAACCACCCAAAGTCATTGCATGCAGGAGACCCCTATCCCGCTGGGGCCTCAGGGATGCCAAAGTGGTTAAAAAGGGCTCTTTTTTGGCAAAAGTATCTCCATTTTTGGCATATTATTTCCAGGATTCCTTCCTCCTGTTGGTGCTACAAAACTCCCAAACCCAATAAAACTATGAGCATCAATGCTATTAGGTTAAAAACCACATCATTATGATGTCAGATGGGGAATCCCAAGCATCTTCTGACCATGAGGACCAGGCTGAGAGCAAAGGTCCAACCGTCCAGTAGAAGAAGAATTTCTTTTAGTTTTTCGATTCAGTGTTGGAAACTTCAAACCATGGGGTTCTCCTAGCACCTGGCAGAAAAATGTTCTTCAGTTTCTGGTCCTCTAAATCCTTTTTCTGCTTGCAAATCTGCGGTCCAGCCCTCCAAAAGCATGGGAGATGCACAACGCAGCTTGGGATGGTGGCTCTTGTCCTCCACGCAATAAATCCAAAATTTCCCGTAAAAAAAAGGCTGGAAAGTTCCCAACCAGCTGCTGTTCCATGTCCTGGGTCATGTTTTACCCTAAGTTGCTCCTTGGAGCTGTTATTTTCCATCTTGCTGCTACCTTGGTTGTCTCCCACCCTCCTGGAGACCCTCATGCAACTCTGTGCAACCAGCTTCTGAGTGATTTCTTGGCCAAATTATGCAGGAGAAAGGGGCTTTTTTTAGCTTTCTGCTCTTCTCCCGGTTCTGCTGATGGGAGAGCAATCTCCTTGCATGAAAATAACCCGGTTGCATCGTCTGAGCTCCCTCCGTCTACCTACATCTCCATCCCCCAAAATGGGGCGATTTTGCAATTCTGCAGTTTGATGTGCCACAGCCATACCTGTGGGGCAGCTTTCACAACCCGGCTTGCTGGAAAATGGTATTTTGGAGTTGTTAACTGGAAAAAAATGCTCCATCACGCATCCACAATAATTTGTGGAAGTCCCCCTCTGTTTTTGTTTGCTTTTTCATGCATTAAGGGAGTATTTTGGCCACCTGCAGTGAAAACGGTCATCCCCAAAATACTCCCCAAATAAAACCAAAGCCACTTTGCGCCTCTGAATATAAATTCAGACAAACCACCACCTTGATTTGTTCATTTTGGGGGTTTTTTGCCTTTTTTCTCCAGCTTTGCAGGGTATTTTGGCAGCTGTGGTGCTCACCATGAGATGCTGGAAGAGCCATGAGCGCATGATGTTGGTGGCATGTTTGGGCAGGACGCCCCGCTTGTTCTTGGACTTCTTGTCCTCACCGTCGAGGAGGGAGGTGAGATCCAGGTTCACCTGCCGGGCGAGAGGAACGGGGAGAGAATTGGCTGAAGATAGCGATGGACAACCCAAAACCCAAGCAAAACCAACCCCAAAAATGAGCAAAACCAACCCAAAACGGGAGTGGGGTGAGTGCAAAAACCAGGAACTCATAGGGAGCATCCAAAACCCATTTCCCGCCCCCCCCCAAATTCGCATTACATCCCAATCTTCCCACAGGATCTCTATTTAATATCTCCCTTTTTTTGCCAATGCTTTGCAAAGGGCAATGGGCTTTTTCTCCCTGTGGCACCGGCACCGGCACCGGCACAGCTGGGGACCGTGGTGCCAATGCCATGGCCGTTTTCGATGTGCAATTAAGGAGGAAAACACTTTTACCTTAAAAAAACGGCAAAAAAAAAAGACTTTCTAAACCAGAGGTTAAAACCCTGCCATTCATTAACCCCTTGCAAACCTGCACTCCTCACCCAGCTGATTCCCACCACGAGGAGAAACGTGCCCATTGAGCGAAAATTTGCCTTTTTCTTCCCCAAGAAATAAAAAATAAACATCTTGCTGCAAGAGAAGTTTTAATGAGGTTGCGGGAAGCGAACTGAAATCTCAGCGCTTGAGTTAAAAAGGGATTTTTTTTTTTTCCCAGCTCTTCATCAAAACACTTCTCCTGGATGAATTAAACATCAGGCCAGCAGGTCCCTGCGATTCCCCTGGGCTCTGGCTGAATAAATCATGCCGGCGGCGCGAGAAGAGCATCCAGAGGTGCTTGTCCAGGGCTCTCTCCCTGCCCCGATATTCCCTGCGCGCGTGTTTTTCACACCACGGAGGGTTTTGCTGCAAGATTCAAGCCCGTGATGGAGAGATATTAAAGAAAGAAGGAAAAAAAAAGCATTGCAAAGGCAATAAAACCTGCCAGGGAGGTGCCACCCATTTCCAAAATGCTATTTTTTTTTTTTTTTTAAGAGGCTCCTGCAATTAAATTGGGGCCTTTCAGAAAAAAATTTGCATAGGGGGATTTTTGCTGATCTGCCCCCGGGAAGCAGTGTAGCAGAAATCGATGGTTTTTTGCCCAAATTCCTGGGGAATAGGGGTTTGGAAGAGATCATGGGCAATGCAGCCAATGGGGATAGCAAGTTGTCCTTAAAAATCCATTTCTACCCCAAATTGTCAACTTACTGCAAGAATGCAGCCACACGGGGAAACCCCACGTAGTTAATTGCAATTAGAAAAAAAGGAGTAAAACCAGAGCACATGGCTAAAAAATACCCCAAAATCCAAAAAGCAAGGAAAAAAATGAGCCTTTCCCATGAGCGCTGTCATTGTCGTACAGGACAGGGAATGCCGGTGATCCCAGAACCGTAATATAATAGGAATAGTATATATACTATACTATACT
>NW_009235254.1:0-6229 GCF_000690835.1 Fulmarus glacialis
GGGAGGGGGGGGGGAAGGTGGTTAACAGCAGTTGTCACATCTTTGGTGAAAACTAAGCAAAGATGGAAAACAATCTTTCCAGACTCTAGGAAAGAGTTTCTTTAGGTTTTTCTTCAGTGGCTCAGTGCAGCTGGCTGGCATAAGTTTATACTTATGTGGGTACAGTTCAGACCGTTTTGTTGTTCCGTCATGGAACAAACTTCTCTGGAGATCTTGAATCACAGCAATTACCTCCCAAAGAACAGCTTAAAAATTTTGCAGGTTGTACGTGATTTGTTCATAGGAATAATTCTTCAATATATCCAGTACAAGTGTTGCTATTCTTGCAGTGATACTAATATAAGGACGAGGCATAGTCAGTCATACCAGCAACCACCTACACATGCTCTAGAAATACACTGATGAAATTCAATAGACTACTGACACATGGGTTTCTGTGTTGCTCATAGAGTGGACTTTTTTTTATTGTTTTACTGACATTCCATTGGAAAAGATTATCCAAAAGTAGTTCTCCAAAACAGTCTCAGAACAGCAGCTCCTGCAAGTCACTGCTCATAGAAAAATACAGCAGTTCTTACCTGGGGAGAACACAATATTATATTAGCTAGAGAGAAAAGCAAATACTATCATTGTGCCAAACTTCCAAGTTTGTTGTTCTGTGCCGAAAACAATGTGGAGAAATAGATATCAATCTTTGGGCACAAATCCTGATATTTTCAGGAATATAGAAAATACAAAATATTTTCGTTCTGCAATTTCCTATTGACATTGACAGAAGGTCACCAGTGTGTTAACTTCTACTCCCCAGCACATTTTAAGACTTCAGAAGATGCTTAGTTTTATAAAGCTCTCCATGTACCCTGCTTCCCTTGAACTCAGCAGAAGCTTTGTGATCTTGTAAAGCAACAACAGAGTTAATCCAGTGTTCAGAGCTTTTAAAACTCTTATCCTAGAAAACTAGCACTGATTCATGCAAGAGGTTAAAGCCTTTATATCACACCACCAAAAAAAGGGAGACTATTTCCAGTGCGGTGTTGCCCAGTACGTGTTTATTGGAAAAGCTACCTGAACAGAAGCCAAAATAATCTCCTAAGAACTGGCTTTAAACAAGCAAATTATGAACAAAATAACAATTGACTGAAAAATCTTGAAGTAAGAAAGTGTACAATATTTAAAGTTGTTTGGTTTTATTATCAGACTCCTCAGTGTCTGAACAGAGACCACTTGAAAAGATGAAGTTTCATTTCTGTCTCTGCAAATTCCAACTCAGAGTATTCTTAGATACTCATCTCTTCAACATTAATGCCAATCGTTATTTTCCTTTTCTAAATGCATCCTCTTTGTTCCATGCAACAATAGAAAAAAAACAAACCTGTAGCTGTTCCACATCCTATACATCCATTTTTTTTAATTACCGATGTGAAAAATGTAACAATATTGGTATACAGGAGGCCAGGACGCTCTTTGCTTGGTATTTCTCATATTGACGACTCATATGTGAGTCACTGTGTGTAGGTTCTTGGGTCCCTCCCCCACATCCATAGTTTGATACTAGTTGTGTTTTAGTTTAATAGAATTTTAAGGCAATATTTTATCTCAAGAGTTCCTGAATGTGCAGCTTGTACTGTTGTTCCACAGGTTACTTGGGGCAACCTTCAGTTTCGCTCTCCATTGTTTGTTTGCTGTTTCTAAGGAAAGGAGTATTATCTGTAAAATGAGTCTGAATGGGTCTTTTGTTCCTCTTTTTCCTTATGAAACTAATAGCAAAATAACCCTTCAAATTAATGTTTGGGTTTTATTTTTTAACCTGGCAATACTTTTGAAGTAGACACGTTTTTCAAATTTATGATAAAAGCAGTAGGTCTGTGTTTATTTTCACTTGTCTTTTTATGTCCATAAGAACAGCAGACTGTTATAACAGCAGATATAGCTAAGTTATGTCCACTGCTTCCTTATATTTCCCAAGTATTATGTTACCATATGGTACTTGTTTATAATTTGCTAATAATACGGTTTGAGTGAGAAAACAATAACTTACCCCATTATCCAAAATTCAGCTAGATGGTAAACTAGCAGATAACACATCAGCTCTAGAACATTATAAATTAAAATAATTGTTTTTAATACAAAGCATATATATATTTGGGTGTTCTAATGGTTTCTTTTGATATTGCAGGAAACAGCATACTCCATTCAGCAGCAGACAGTGTGACAAGTGCAGTACAGAAGGCAAGTCAGGCTTTGAATGAGCGTGGTGAAAGGCTAGGTCGAGCAGAAGAAAAGACAGAGGAGCTGAAAAACAGCGCTCAGCAGTTTGCAGAAACTGCACACAAGGTAAGATTTTGGCGGGATAAGGCTCTCAGTAGGTTAAAGTTACACACTTGTTTATTTTGAGAGGAGGAAGCTCTAGAAAGAATTGCAGTCAGTCACTGTTTACAAACAGCTTGCTGTTTTCCTTGATATTGCTCCTCGCTTGGCAGATTTCTGGTTTATAGCTTCTTCTATGCATAGATCTGAGGTTTGCTGCACTTCCACTTGAATTGAAACTACCTATCTTCACCTTCCTTAAGCATATTTCAAATGCATCTTCCCATTACTCTTTGGTACTATTCCTCATACTTTGTGCAGCAATATAGTGAAATTGTTGTTGATCCCCTTTAATAAGCAGTTGTAAGTCTGTGACTGTCTGTTTCTGAAGACGTATCTTTTTATGTCTGGAAATGTTATTTATGAGGATTTCGAGGAATTGTTCTATCTCAGGAATGTATGGACATTCCCTATTCTTGGTGGAAGGTATTGATAGTACTATGCCTCTTGCTTCTGCATACGCATGATTGTGCTGAGCTTCCATCTCTGTGACAGAAATTCTAGGCATCCACAGCATTCAACTTGGTGGCTATATAACACATCCACAGCAGACAGAATGCCTTTCAAATAAAAAGGTGAAAGTTTTCTGAACGTGAGCAACTATTTTAGCATGCAAATTTGATAGTTTTGCTGCTTAGCACATGCGTTGAGCTTTATCATGCTTATGCCAAAAAATGCCTGGCTACTGCATTAACACTAGAAATCCTGGATTGATATCTTGCAGTTCTGCACAAGCCTCTGTCTTATGTAGTCTTTAAAACGTCACAAAAGAACTTATTTTAATATTTACTGGGATAATCCTCTACGTTGTGGTCCATTTAGATTAGCATGGTTCAGCTTAGTGGCCTGAGTATGGTACGAGCCTGCTCTTGGACCCTTCCCTCTAACACCGCCACGTTTCCTCCCCCACCCCCCCCAGTGATGGTAACTATGCCAACTTAGAAAACCAACCTTAAGCAGCAGCTACCAGTGCTTCTAGGATAGGGGGCAAAAGGTTTACTACTTTAGAGTAAAGTATAGTGCCACTTGGTAGGGAGTTCAAAAATGAAAAGTGCCTCTGATAGTTGGGCAGCTACGAATCTTGATTAAGGTTTGAATAGGTTTCATTAATGTGTATTGCCCTTTCATCTTCCAAATGTGCAGAACAGCAGTTCCACAGATGAAGATATGCTGTGAATGGAAACAAATCTTTTCAACAGGTTCTATTAGGAAAATCTTATTTTAAAAATCTCAGGATTAAAGGATGCAGTATTGTAATAAAATACCATCTTTGATAGCCTGTGCTGTACCATGTTTAGAAATAAAAGTTTACAAAATCCTGATGTAATAATTCAAAACAAAAATGGGAGGGAAATGTAGCAGGAACGGTGGAGAAGCTAAAGACACCCACATTACAAGTATTTTATTTTTTTAATCAAATAAATATGGGAAAATTCTCAATCAGAATTTTGTTTATAGTCATTTGAGTTTACATGTGTCTGTGGCAGTAAGTGAGAACAGTTTCTGCAGGAAATGTCTAAGTGATGCAGTATAGAAAAGGATAATCTCCATTTGGACTGTGTGCTGGGCTGAATTTTATGAAACCCTCATGCCAGTCCGGTTCTACAGATTACCAGTCTTCCTCAGGTGAGTGTGAGGCCGTGTGTTGTTAAAGCTATCCCAATTATCAGCTGCCTGAAATAGGAGTGTGACAGTCTTTCAGAGGATGATAGTTAAGGGTTTGTAATAAATGCTTGGGTTTTGTCTTTTTAACAAGAAAATAACATTTTTGTGTTTGAAGAAAACAATATAGTTTAGTTCTTAGAGGACCGCAAATGAATACTTGTCATCTTAATGATCATAAGGATAATTTAGTAAAAAGGGGGTTTACATTTTTTTTCTTGCAATTTTTTTCTGTACTGGTGCTCCAAGTCTTGAATTGTATCTTAGAGGTGCATAGTCCTGCAATTCCTCTACTGTTATCTCACAAAAATGCATAGGGCAGCCACCCAGGAATATATTAGGTTAGAGAGACTGTTGTTTTATGGTGGTGTGCTTTGGCTTGCAAGAGAGTTTTGTTGCGGTTTTGGTGGAGCATTTAGAAATAAGTACAGTATTTTTTATTGTTAATGTTCCTCTGGTTAAGGCTTTGAGGGGCAGCTGCTACTCAGACCTTAGGTGTTGTTTGTACAAAAACATACTACTCCAGTGAAACCAGGAAAGCGAGGTGCGGCTGAGTGTTGCTTAAATGCCAAAATTGTAACTTTCTTGCAAAACAGTGACAGTGAAGAGAAAGGCACCAATTTTAACGTACGAGTATTTGTGAACACTTTGTGCAGCAAAGCAGAGTTCCCATTTTGGTTGCTTTATAGTTGCCTTCAGTAAAACAGTAAAAGTACTTCAAATTATTGTCAGCCCATAATTAATTTCACCACTATAGTATCATGACTGGATACAGATTTCTCTTACAGCTTAATTTGTATGTCATGGGCTGCATGAAAGGAAGCGTGGCCAGCAGGTCGAGGGAGGTGATTCTCCCCCTCTACTCTGCTCTGGTGAGACCCCACCTGGAATACTGCATCCAGCTCTGGAGCCCTCAGCACAAGAAAGACATGGACCTGTTGGAACGGGTCCAGAGGAGGGCCGTGAAAATGATCAGAGTGATGGAACGCCTCTCCTATGAGGAAAGGCTGAGAGAGTTGGGGTTATTCAGCCTGGAGAAGAGAAGGCTTTGGGGAGACCTTCTTGCGGCCTTTCAGTATTTAAAGGGGGCTTATAAAAAAGATGGGGACAAACTTTTTAGCAGGGCCTGTTGCGAGAGGGACAAGGGGAATGGTTTTAAACTAAAAGAGAGTAGATTCAGACTAGATATAAGGAAGAAATTTTTTACGATGAGGGTGGTGAAACACTGGAACAGGTTGCCCAGAGAGGTGGTAGATGCCCCATCCCTGGAAACATTCAAGGTCAGGTTGGATGGGGCTCTGAGCAACCTGATCTAGTTGCAGATGTCCCTGCCCATGGCAGGGGGGTTGGACTAGATGACCCGTCCATCCCAATCCAAACTATTCTACGATTCTATGACATTACTTGGGCAACAAACAGGAAGAGTTGGAAGCTGTTATGTGGCTGGAAAACTATGATATAGTTGCAATCACAGAAACATGATGGGATGACTCGCACAACTAGAGTACTGCAATGGATGGCTATAAACTCTTCAGAAGGGATAGGCAAGGAAGGAGAGGTAGTATTGTGTAGTCCTGTACGTTAGGGAGTGTTTTGATTGTCTAGATCTTGATGACGGTGACAGTAGGGTTGAGTGTTTATGGGTAAGAATCAGGGGAAAGGCCAACAAGGCAGATATCATGGTGGAAGTCTTATAGACCACCCAACCAGGATGAAGAGGCAGATGAAATATTCTATAAGCAGTTGGGAGAAGTCTCGCAATCACTAGCCCTTGTTCTCATGGGGGACTTCAGCTTACCCGATGTCTGCTGGAAATACAATGGAGCAGAGAGGAAACAGTCTAGGAGGTTCCTGACACAGCTGGTGAGTGAGCCTGCTGGACCTGTTGTTCTTTATGGACAGAGTAGGGATTGTGGGTGATGTGATGGTTGGAGGCTGTCTTGGGCACAGTGATCACAAAATGATAGAGTTTTCAATTCTCAGAGGAGTAAGGAGGGGGGTCAGCAGAACCGCTACCTTGGACTTCCAGAGGGCCAGCTTTGGCCTGTTTAGGAGACTGGTTGACAAAGTCCCTTGGGAGGCAGTCCTGAAGGGCAAAGGAGTCCAGGAAGGCTGGACATTCTTCAAGAAGGAGATCTTAAAAGCGCAGGAGCTGAAAGATGAGCCAGCGAGGAAGAAGACCAGCCTGGCTGAACAGAGA